>NW_006408628.1:2299867-2300868 GCF_000296735.1 Chrysochloris asiatica
TTTCTGCACTTTGTCCTTGGGTAAATGCTGTCCTCTTAATCTCAAATGATTGGTTTCTCTAATGTGTGCATAACTCCTCCGGGTTATTGTTAAATTTACAGACCTCTCTGTTGCTTAGTTGAAAATTGAGGCACAGGGTAAGTTCAGTTCTAGACCTGAAGGGGGACCAAGGACCCTAGTCTTGGGTTCCACAAGTCTATCTGACCAGTAAGCCTAATTTCTTTTATGATTTTGCCTTATGTTTCACAGTTTCTCCCACTTTATCTAGAACCTTCTAATGCGATCCCTTTCAGAGCAGTTGGCAGTGATAGTTGGGCACCATCTAGTTCTGGTCGTAAGGGTTGTAGAGACTGATGTTCTCTGGGTCCATTAGCCCATTGGTCTAGTTGTTTCTAAGGGTCTAAATTTTCAGCACTCGTCTTTCTTCTGGATAGCCAAAGACCAATAGTTGCACCTTAGATGGCCACTCAGCAACTTTTAAGATCCAAGTCGCTGCTCAGAAAAATAGAATGTAGACCATTGCCTTTGTGTTACTCTAAAGTGTTATGCCAATTGACCATGGTGTCCCCTTAGACTATATGGTCCTTAGCCACTAGGCCCAGCAAATCGTTCTCTCAAGGTGTTCTCTCAAGGTGTTTGGAAATGTCATTGTAAGATAAGCACTCAATCACAAGGTCAGTTTGAGCTGCATGGTTGGTGGTTCAAACTCACCAGCTGCTCCTTGGAAACCCTATACTAGGTCACTATGAGTCAGAACAACATAACAGCATTTAACAGCAACATGCTTCACCACATTCATGTATATGTTTGTAGCAAAGGTAGACAGTGTTGTCCATATTCAAATATCCTGTCAAACCTTTATATATTTGTGAGTATACTCCTATTCTCTCTCCTACACCCATCTAGCCTGTGTATCTATCCATGTATCTACCCATGTTGTTGTTGTTGTCAGGTGCCATCGAGTCGGAACCAACTCATAGCGACCCCATGCACAGCAGAAC
>NW_006408628.1:2302042-2313889 GCF_000296735.1 Chrysochloris asiatica
TTACTCAAGTTGGCTTATCCATTGTTTTTTAATGGGCATTTAGGTTTTTTCCATCTCTTTGCTACTGTGAATAATATTGCAATGAACATGGGTGTGCATACATCTATTCATATCACTGCTCTTGTTTCTTTAAGATACAAACCAAGAAATGAGAGTGCTGCCTCATATATTTCTATTTCCAACTTTGGGGGCAATCACCATCCTCTTTTGCACAGAGGTTTCAAGTCCTACCAGCAGTGTAGGATGATTCCAGTCTCTTTACACATTTCGCAGCATCTGTTGTTTTCTGCAATTCCATTGACTGTTTTTTTTTAATATTGACCTAAGCTCGCATACCTAGTAGGAACTAGTAGGAATTCCACATGATGATGACGGTTTTTGTTTTGTTTTGTTTTTTGGTACGTTGTTAGATTCTGTTGACTAGGATATTGTTGAGAAATTTTGCATCTATGTCATGAAAAATACTGGTCTCTAATTTTCTTTTTAACTAATATCTTTGCCTGGTTTTGCTATTAGAGTTATGGTTACTCCATAAAATGAGGTTGGGAGTTTTCCATCCTTTTCTATGCTCTGGAGTTTGAGTTGGTGTCAACTCTTCTCTGAATGGTTGGTAGAATTAACCATTAAAGTAATTTTGTGTGTATATAAGAGTTTTTAAAGACTTAATCAATTTCTTATTTTATTGTTAGTCTGTTCAAGTTTTCTATTTCAGTCTGTGTTGGCTTAGGTAAATAATGTGTTTCTAGAAAATTGTCCATTTCTTCTCGATTTTTAAATTTGTTGGGGTGCTTACTATTCTTCATGGTATTCTATTATCCTTTTTATTTTTGTTGGTTCTGCTGTAATTTGTCTTCCATTTCATTTCTTGTGTTATTTGCATTTTGTCCTTGTTTTCCTTTGTTAGATTTACACTTGTTTGTCAATTTTATTAATCTTTTCAAATAACCAGCATCTCATATTGTTGATTCTTTTTTTGTTTTTCTGTTTTCTATTTCAATTATTTCTGTTATAATATGTATTATTTCTTTTCTCTGATGGTTTTAGGCTTAGTTTGCTGTTCTTTTTCAATTGTTGGAGATTGGAGGGGTCATTTGATTTTAGATGTGTGCATTTATTGCCATCTGAGCACTACTTTTGCTGTATCCCAAAGGTTTACATTCTTTTTTGATTCAAGAAATTTTGTTTTTCTGCATTACCTATTATTTTTAAACAAGGTTTCATTCAGTAACTATGTATTTATGTTTTTTCTTGATCTTCCTATTGTCGATTTCTAATTTTATAGTCTTGTGATCTGAGAAGATGCTTTATAGGATTTTTTTTTTTTTTAATTAGGTAGCTGTGCTTTTTATTTTTATTTTTATTTTTTTTAAAGAATTTTTGTGGATGGATTTTTTTAGTATTTTAATGATTTTAAATTTACTGAAGTTTGCTTTGTGGCCTAACATAGGGTCTATTCTGGAAAATGTTGCCTGTTCACTGGAAAAGAATGTATGTTGTGCTGTTGTTGAGTGTTCTGTAAAAATGTATGATGTCAAATTGGTTGATTGTGTTGTTTAGTGCTTCCAGCCTTTGTTGAGTTTCTTTCTAGTTGTTCTGTTCTTCACTGAAAGCCATGTATTAAGTTCTCGTACTATTATTGCAGACTTCTCCATTTCTTCTATTAGGTTACAGTTTGATTTATGTATTCTGAGTCTTTTTCAATAGAAGCATTGATATTTATTATTGTTATGTTCTCTTGTTCAATTGACCCTTTCATTATTATATAACATCCTTCTTTGTCTCTTACATTGATATTTTCCTGAAAGTCTATTTTATCAAAATTAAACTTGCCACACCTGCTCATTTATAATAAGATGTAAACTTGATATATTTTTCCATTTTTTGAATTTTATCTTAGTTCTGTCTTCCTGTGTAAAGTGTGCCCTTTATAGACAGTATATTGAAGGACCCTGTTTTCTATCCTTTTACTTCTCTTTTTCTCTTGACTTGTCAATTTAATTAATTTACATTCAGTTGAATTATCCATAGATATAAATTGATTGCTATCTTTTTGCTGTGTGTGTTTTTTTTTGTGGTGCAGCTGCTTTCTATGTTCTACATTATATTCTGTACTGAGTTCATTTTGTTGTGTGTTTTTTTGTCATTTTCTTCATTGTTTTTGTTTCATTGTTTACTAAATGTTTGTTATTTTCATTTTATTTTGATAAGAATGTATGTTAATGTATGTTAATCTCAAATTGTTTTCTGATGTTGTTAGTTCTCATTCAAAAGAACCCCCTTTAGTATTTTTAGTTTAGTTGGTATGGTTATAACAAATTCTTTTAATTTCCATTTACCTGAAAATGTCCTAATTTCAGCATTGTACTTGAGGGACAATTTGCTAGATTTATGCTTCTTAGTTAGCAACTTTTTCATTCAGAGTTGTACATGTCTTCTCATTGCTTTCTTGCTTGCATGACTTCTGCTGAGAAATCAGAGCTTAGTCTTATTGCCTCTCCTTTGTAGATAACTTTTTATTTCGCATGAGCTGCTCTCAGGATTTTTGCTTTGTACTTGGCTTTAGAAACTTTGATTATCATATGTATTAGTGATTTTATTTTGGGGTCTAACCAGTTTGGGTTTCATTTATTTTCTTGAATGTTTCTTTTCTCGTCTTTCATAATGTTAGGAAAGTTTTCTTCCAACAACTCTTTTAAAAAAATTTTTTTTGATTGCTCTTCTAGCAGACAAGTATTGAGAGATCTGTCTTCAAGCTCACTACTTTGATCTTCCATTGATTTAGATCTGCTCCTTTCATCTTTCAATGTAGTATCAGTTTCTGAAATCTTATTATTAATCTCCTGGATTTCTATTTGCACATTTTGTATTGTTTATATTTTTTCATTTATTCCTATAGTGCTTTTCTGAATATTTCTAAAGTTGTTTTTTTTAAGGTTCTCCTTGCTTTCAGCTACAGTTTTATCAAACTTTCTGTCAATCCATTGGAGGTACCTAAATATTATCCTTTTAAATTCATTATTAGGTATTTCCAATACTTTTCCTCCTCAGAAATATTTTGCTACTCTGCATCTTGGTTTGAGCCATTGTCATATTTCTTTGTTGTTGTTGTTAAATGCCATCGAGTTTATTCCAACTCTTAACAACCCTGTATAGGGTTTCCAAGGAGCAGCTGGTGAGTTTGAATTGCCAACTTTGCAGTTCAAATGACTTTGCAGTCTGACGTGTTAGCACACAGTGCCACTTATTTCTTTTTGTGAACTGAAATTGTATATTGTCTTCAAGACAGTGTGGTATTATTGTATTTATTTCATGGTTGTATGTTGGTGTAAGGTGCTCTGGTAGCATAGTAGTTATGAATCAGCCTGCTAATCTTATGGCCAGTAGTTCGAAACTACCAGCCGTTCTGGGGGAGAAAGGTGATACTTTCTGCTCCCATAAAGATTTACAGCCTTGGAAACCCTGTACAGGGTCGCTATGAGTTGGAACCGACTCCATAGCACATAACAACAACAAAATATTGGTGTATTCTTAGGCACTCACACTTGCCTCCTGGTGGGTATGATTGGAGAATGGAAGCTTGCACACAGTGCAGTTACAATTTAGTCAGCTCAGATAAGAGTGTATTTCACTGGTGTTGGCTGCTGTTTATTGTTGATCAGGTGGTATAGGAATTAGCAGTGGCTCTTGCCCAGTGGGCATAGTTAGAGTCTCCTTTTAGGTGGGGCAAGAAGAAAACACATACACACAATAAAAATAAAAGCCAAAGAAGCAACAAGTAAAAAAAGAATATAGAAAAGGAGGAAAACAAAGAACCAGCATCAAAATAAAAAAAGAATATAATAACAAAAATGAGGAAAAAGGCAAATGAAAATAAAACCATGGAAGAGAAAAATAAAAGAATCACAAAGATAGTAAAAAGAAAACTCAATGTGGAAAAAAGAGAAACAAGAAACGAAGAAATAATGCAAGAGAAAGAAAGGATTAAAAAAGCAAGGGGAGGGAAAGAAAAAACTTTTATTTTTTTTTTTAATGAAAGGAAAAAAACTTGAGCAGGGACCCGGTCCAGAGAGAAGAAACTTGTATGGACTCCTGCCAGTTAAGGATATCTCTAAGTGGGACGGAGGCAGATGAGAGTGTGGCATGCTGGTCCTAGATGGAGTTCTTGCAAGCCTAGTTGTTGTTTATGTTCAGATACCCAATCCAGAAGTAGTTCCTTTAGGCCAAAAGTAACTCTTTGAGGCTCAGAGTATACAGCTGGTGGCCGGCCGGGCAGTTGGTTATGAGAGTTTCTGCTAGTCTAGTGCTGACTGGCAACCAACCTTGCATGTTCTGCATGTCTAAAGAAGCAAAATCCACCTGCTTTCAATTACAAAAGTAGCTAGCACCTGATTCACAATGTGTGGCTCACAACAAAATGGCTCTGACCTCTGGCAGAGAGGAACTGTGCTGGAAGTGGGTTTCAGGATTATCATCTTTATCTGTTTCATTTGCTCATTTGTATCTATATTGTAACCTAGTCCATCATTTTCTAGAAGTCAGCACCATCTAATTATTTGGTTTCAGGTTCTTAAAGACTGATGTTCATGTGGTGTATTAAACCACTGTTTAATTTTTTGTAAATTATTTTAAATTTTTGTAAATTGTTTTCCTGTGTCTTTGATTTTCATCACTCTCCTTTCCTCTGGACTGGCAGAAACCAACAGATGCACCTTGCATGACTGTGCATGAGTGTTAAGACCCCAGTCAGTACTCACCAAATTAGGATGTAGACTATTGTCTTTGTGTACTGTTATGACAAATGATCTTAGTGTTCCCCAAGACTATAGTTCTGAGCCCCCAGTCCCAGTGACTCATTCCTTCAAGGTGTTTGGTTATGTTGCAATTTGCATAAATTTGCTACCTGTATGCTCCAACACATTCATGGATATTTTTCCAACAAATGTAAATATTTATGTACAAATATCCTCTATATTGATGAGTATATTCCCACTCTTTCTCTCACACCCATTCAACTTATGTCTGTCTATGCATGTAATCATAGATCACTGGTATTAGAGGAGTCTGTAAATAACAGTATATACTTCTGTTGACTTTAACTCTTATACTTTCTCAGTGTCTTCCCCTGCCTTCATCTTTTTATTTTGCCAGTCTTCCTGTTATTGTCTATCGCCTTCCCCTTCACCCAAGTTATATGTATCTACCATCTGGTAGTAGTGGTCTTGTGCCACTAAATTGGTTCAGACTCTTAGCGACCCTGTATAGGGTTTCTGAGAATGTAAATCTTTACTGGAGCAGAAAGCCACATATTTCTTCCATGGAGCAGCTGGTAGATTTGAACCACTGGCCTTGCAGTTAGCAGCCCAGATCATAATCCACTATGCTACCAGGGCCCCTTCTAGCCAGTGATTTACTGCTCCTTCCTCTCCATTCCTGGTAACTATCAAAGAATATTTCTTTTAATGTGAAAACCTTTTCTTGGCTTTTATAATAGTGGTTTCATACCATAATTGCTGTTCTGTAGTTGGCTATTTTCATTCACTATAATGTCCTCAAGGTTCATCTATGTTATGAGATATTACCAGGATCCATTGGTATTCTTTAACATTGCACGCTATGCTATTGCATATATATTTACCAAACTTGTTTATACATTTTTGAAGCAGGGTAATTTTTAAAACTTCCTAAAACAAGTTTAGAAACTAGATCCACAGTTAATTGTATTACCCTTTGAGTCTTAAAGAAGAGAAAAAAAATTTAAATATTGTTTTAATCAGATAATAGACACAGCACCAGAAAATGTCATGTCTTAAACACAGTCCGTCTAAAGGTCTATATTTCATCCAGCTAATTAGTATGGGAAATATTGGATCAACTGAGTTTTGTATTTGTTTTCATAGACTAGGAAAAATGAATTGAAAAGTGGTATAATTGTCATGTAGGTTTACACTGGGAATTGTTTAAGACTCAATTAGCAAAATAAAGGAAAAGTTCTCATTTTCTAAAGAATGTGCCAAATTTGTTTATGGGGTCACAAATAAGTGCAATAAATAGTTTCTTCAAAGATTGTTGCCTCAGCATCAAGGTATTGGAAAAGTCTGAAATAAGCAGAGAAGCAGATACAGTTATTCCTGACTAAAGCATCCTTAATTTGTTCTGAAATCAAACTGTTAAGTAAAAAAAAAATCTTAAAACAATTTTTTTTCTTGATTTTAATGAAAATTTTTGACATGGTTCATCCAAATAAGTCAGTTCTCTCAACAATGAATGCAGAAGAGGCACCTAGCTCTTATTCTCTGTTTTTATGCAGTGAAGTCAGGCTCCATTAACTCTCAGTATGTGATCAAATGGACCTACAGGTAGTTTTAGATTTGGGATTTATGAATAAAGTAATTGGAAAGAACAAGTAACAGTATAAAGAGAATGCAAGTATTTACAGCACATAAAACGAGCACCCTTTCTATGCACTTAAGAGACATCTATGTTCCTACTATTAATCAGCACACTAATTAAGACGTATGCTACTTCAGCATGCTGTCTACAAAGGCTTGTAGGCTCAAATATTTACAGCACAACAATTGTGTTCTGTGTGCTGTTCTAGTGTAAGGAGTTTCAGTGCTGATTAAATTGATCAGTATGCTGTTGCCTGAAAAAGTGATGTCAAAATATGACATTTCTTATTGTCATTGCTGTTAACGTCATTGAGTCAGTTCCAACTCACATTCTCTGCTATGTTTAAGACCATTGTTGTAGCCCGCCTGTGTCAATCCATTTGCTTGAGGGTCTTCTTCTTTTTCAATGACCCTCTATCTTACCAAGCATGATGCCTTTCCCCAAGGGTTGATCCTCTTAATAACATGCCCTAAGTATGTAAGATGAACTCTCTCCATCATTGCTTCTAAGGAGCAATCTAGCTTTACTTCGTCCAGGACAGATTTGGTTGCTCTTATGGCATCCCATGGTATATTTAATAGTCTTTTCCAACACTATAATTGAATGACCTTAGTCTTCTTTGCTTTGCAGCACTTTAAGGAAGCCTTTGCAGTATATTTGCCCATTGTTTTTCTTGACTGTTGCTTCCATGGGTAGTGATTGTGTTTTCAAGTAAAATAAAATCCTTGAAAACTTTAATCTTTTCTCCATTATAATCATGGTGCTAATTGGCCCAGTTCTAAGGAGTTTGTTTGTTTTGTTTTTATGTTGAACTGTAATCCATAAAGAAGGCTATGGTCTTTGATCTTCATTAGTAAGTGTATCAAGTCCTTTTTGCTTTCAAGAAGCAAGTTTGAGTCATCTGCATATCATAAGTAGTTGATGAGCCTTCCTCTAATCCTGATGACACCTTCTTATTCATATAATTAACTTCTTAGATTATTTGTTCAGCACACAGATTGAATAAGTAGGATCAAAAGATACAACCCTGACACACACCTTTCCTGATATCACATCCTTGTTCTGTTCAAACAACTGCCTCTTGGTTTACATATATATAGCTCACACATGAGCACAATTAAGTGTTCTGAAGTTCACATTATTTCCAGTATTATCCATAATTGGTTATGATCCACACAATTGAATGTCTTTGCATAGCCAATAAAGCACATGTAAACATTTTTCTGTTATGTTCTCCACTTTCAGCCAAAATCCATCTGACATCAGCAAATGCTATCCATCATTTGATGTCATTTTCTGAATCTGGCTTGAATTTCTAGCAGTTCTCTTTTGATGTAGTCTGCAGGTGTTTTTGAATTATCTTTAGCAAAAGTTTACTTACACATGATATTTGTTGTTATTGCTAAATGCCATTGAGTTGGGATCCGACTCATAGCGACCCTGTACAGGGTTTCCCTGATATTAGTGATACATAATTTCCACATTTGATGGCACACCTTTCCTCGGAGTGGCACATATATAAATCTCTGTAAGTTGGGTTATCTTGTAGCTTTCTTCCAAATATCTTGACACAGACGCATGATAATTCCAGCATTCCATCCATTTGTTCAAACATCTCAATTGGTAGTCCATTAATTCTTGGAGCCTTGTTTTCCCACCAATTCCTTCATTGCAGCCTGGACTTCTTCCTTTTTTATATTTCTTAGAACACATTTATTTAGTTGTGTGTGTGTTTTGAGAGGATGAAGTCACTACACAATTAAGTGGAGTAATTAAAATACTAAAAGAGGTTTACATTTTTAAAATCCTTTGAAAAAGGGTTTATTATACAGTTGCTTGATTGTACATTCTTGAAGACAATCACAGGAGTAAAGGATGATCACACAAGCATTACAGGGTTGGTGATGGAATTTTAAAGAACATAAATGGCTGATATTTACTTTTAGTTGTTTGTATTCCTAGAATATAAAAACCTTTAGTAAGATGTCATTGTTAAGTGCCATCAAACTGGTTCTGACTCATAGTGACCCTCTATAGGGTGTCTAAGAATGGCTTATGGGTTTGGACTATTGACTCTGTGATAGAAATTCAGTGCTTATTCTACAGTGCCACACCAGGCCACCGAGGCAGCTTTGGTGATGGTGGTAGTTGTATGCAGTCAAAGCAGTCAGTTCTGACTCATAGCAACCCTGTATAAGGTTTCTGAAGCTGTAAATCATCATGAGAGAAGAAAGCCACATCTTTCTCTCAGGGAATGGCTGGTATATTTGAACGTCCTACCTTGAGGTTAAGGAGCTCTGGTAGCATAGTGGTTACGAATCGGGCTGCGAACCTTAAGGTCAGCGGTTCGAAACTACCAGCCGCTCCGCGGGAGAAAGATGAGGCTTTCTACTCCCGTAAAGATTTACACCCTCGGAAACCCTGTACAGGGTCGCTATGGGTCGGACCCGACTCGATGGCACTTAATAACAACAACAACAACAACCTTGAGGTTAGGAGCCCTCTCTGGTAGCATAGTGGTTACAAATCAGGCTTCTAACCTCAAGGTCGGCAGTTCGAAACTACCAGTTGTTCTGCGGGAGAAAGATGAGGCTTTCTGCTCCCGTAAAGATTTGCAGCCTCAGAAACCCCTGTGCAGGGTCACTATGAGTCAAAACCGACTCCACGGTACTTAACAACAACAACTTTACCGGGGCTTCTTTAGTGGTGGTGGTGGTGGTGGTGGTGGTGGTGTGCCATCCAATGTGTTCTGACTCATAGTAACCCTGTATAGGTTTCCAAGGCTGTAAATCTTTATGGGAGCAGAAAGCCTAATCTTCCTACTGCAGAGCAGCTGGTGGATTCAAACTGCAGATGTAGCCACCAGAGGCCTTTAGCTAGTAGTGTAACACTTCACCAGTTCCACCACCCGGGTTTCCTTCTTTACAGTTATACGTTTTATATGTAAGTATAGTTACTATTCTTAACAATTGCCCTTCAAACTATAGTTAGTATAAAAGCATTAGCTGTACCCCAACATGGTTATCTTAAAAATGATAATAATTTTAACTTCGAGACACATCTCTTCTGAAGACCTTTGTGCATTGTTGTTGTTGTTGATAAGTGCCGTTGAGTTGGTTTTGACTCATAGCGACTCTGTATGGGATTTCTGAGGAGCAGCTGGTGAATTTGAACTGTCAACCCTGAGATTCAAACCGACTTTAAGATCTAGTGCTTATCCTATGGTACTATATTATTCTGTTGTTAAGTGCTATTGAATTGGTGTCAAGTCATAGTGCCCCTGTATAGGTTTTCTGAAGCTGTAAATCTTTGTGTGAACAGAAAGTTTCATCTTTCTCCAGCAGAGCAACTGGTCAGCTTGAACTACTGACCTTGTTATTTGGGGATACACAGCCTAAAACCCAGTTGACTGACTGATGACAACCCTGTGCATATCAGAATAGAACTGTAATCCATAGGGTTTTCAATGACTGGTATTCCAGAAGTATATGCACAGGCTTTTCTTCTGAGGCTGCTTTGAGTAGACTTGAACTCCCAAATTTTCAATTAGAAGCTGAACCATTTGCATTCATGAAATGCATTAAACATATTTACAGTCATGAAACAACTTATTCCTAAATATCTTAAATGCTAAAATATGCTAACTAAGGCTATATGTCATGCTCTTTTGAAGGAATATTAGAAGATTGATATAAACAAATGAATCCCAATGACCTATAACAATCAAAGTGAGAAAAACCATTATGAGAAGTTTGATGCTTAGGCTTCACGTTATTATAATTGAGGATGAAACCTGTTTTATTTGCTCTTCTCTGAAACAGATCTGTCCCTTGGTTTGTTGCTAAGAAGACTAGTTAACTTTTAACTTTACTACAAAAATATTATTTCTCCTTGAAGTGATTTCCATTAATTTTTATAATATTTAGACTTCATACTGTCAAGATGGATGAGCTATTCTGATTCTTGGGCATATTGTAGAAAGTTAGACAGCCCCCAGGCCAAAACACTATCTTCAAATCTGAATTTTGTAAGGGATATCGACTGTTTTGATACAAATTCTTTAACAAAACTTTAGGTGCTATGAATTGAAAAGCCAGCACTTGTCTGTCAGTTTGTCCTATTGTGGTAGCTTGCATGTTGCTGTGATGCTAGAAGATAGGACACTGATGTTTTAAATACCAACTGGGTCCCCCATGTTGGACATGTTTCAGTGGAGATTCCAGACTAGGAGTAGGAAGGAGAGGCAGATGGTTTTTCAATGTTTAGTCATTGAAACACTTAAGAATAACAGCAGAGCATTGTCAGATATAATGTTAGAAGATGAACACATTATGAATAGCATGAGAATATTGCGTAGTGGCTACAAATTGAGCTGCTAATCTCACGGTCAGCAGTTTGGAACTACCAGCTGTTCCATGGGAGAAAGATGAGGCTTTCTGCTCCTGTAAAGATTTACAGTGTCAGAAACACTATTCAGGGTTTCTATGAGTCGGAACCGACTCCAGGGCACATAACAAAAGCAACAACATATTGCTGGATGAGAAGACCCTCAATTCGGAAGGCAGTCAAAATATAACTGGGGAAGATCTACTTCCTTAAAGTAGAGTTGACCATAATGATGTAGATGGACCAACACTTTCAGGTACTTCATTTGCTGGTGGAGCACAACTTAACATGAGGAGAAACAGCTGCAAATATCATTAATAGTCAGAACATGAAATGTACAAAGTATGATTCTGGAAAATTGAAAGTTTTCAAAAGTGAAATGGAATATATAAAGATCAATATTCCAGGGGTTACTGAGTTAAAATGGGCTGGTATTTGTCAATTTGAATCTAAAAATCATATGGTTCACAACACTAGGAACAACAAATTCAAGAAGACCCATATTGCACTGATCATCAAAAAGAACATTTCAAGGTCTGTCTTAAAGTACAATGCCATCTGTGATAGGATAATATCCATGTGCCTACAATGATGACAAGTTAATACCACTATTATTGAAATGTTTGCACTTACCATTAGAGCCAGTGATGATGAATTTGAAGAATTCTATCAGCTTCTTCAATCTGAAGTTGACTGAACATCAAGATGTGTTGATAATTACTGGTGATTAGAATAGGAAGGTTGTAAACAATGAGGAGGGATAACTATTTTGAAAATATAGGCTTAGTAATTGAAATGATGCTAGAGATTGCATGATTGAATTTTGCAAGACCAATGACTTATTCATTGAAAATACCTTTTTAAGCCACATGAAAGGAAACTATACATATTGGCCTCACCAGATTTCCCACAGGAATAAAATTGATTACATCTGAGGGAAGAGACAGTGGAAAGGCTCAATATCATCACCCAAAACAGGCCAACCATGGAACATACCATCAATTGATCATATGCAATTTCAGGCTGAGGCTAAAAAAATTAAAACAAGTCCATGAGAGCCAAAATATGATC
>NW_006408628.1:2315329-2316221 GCF_000296735.1 Chrysochloris asiatica
TTGCCCAATGAAGGAGGGTCCCTGCAGAGCCTTTGCATTGCACAAGACCATAGGTGGGCTCCTGATCCACCTACATTTTGAGGCCATCTCAAGAACAGATATCATGTATTTAACATTAATGACTGAAGACCAGAGGTGCTATGGGATGGCATCAAGAACATCATAGAGGAAGAAAGCAAAAGACCATGAAAAATACAACGTAAAAAGAACAGATCAAAACTGATGTAAGAAGAGACTGTGAAAGTTGCTCTTCAATGCATATATGCTGAATCAAAAGGAAGAAATAAGGTAGTAAAAGAGCTGGATCAGTGAGAAAAAAGGAACACTGCTAATGAGATGGATTGGCACAATGGCAGCAGCAGTGGGCTCATATGTAACAACACTGACGATGACTCAGTAGAGGCAGTGTTCCTTTCTCCCGTGCATCTGTGTCTCTGAATTGGGACTGACTTGATGGCACCTAACAATAACAAAGCTGCAAGAAGACTTTCTTTCCTACCTAGAATCCATATTCAGAATACATCTCTTCCTGAGCACCTCCCCATATCCCCTACAGTAACTTATGGTGTTTGTATATAAGTATCATCTTTTCATGCCCATTATCCTAGGGGTTCCATGAATTTCTATAAAAGATCAAGGAACAGACAGTCTCCAAACTAATTTTAGAGAAATCCCCAGGGGCTTATCACAGAAACAGAATTTCACCTGTGTCTCACAGCTCCCCTGCTCACCCCCATATACAGTGTCTGGTCAAGATCAAAAGAGAAAAAAAATTAAATGTGCAGGAAAGAGTCTATTTTCAGATTCTGATAACAGTATTGAGTAGTGGTTAATATCTTTTGTGCCACATAGAATACTGTCTGTGTTTTAACATGTCAAAAAAAAAAAAAAA
>NW_006408628.1:2320979-2321889 GCF_000296735.1 Chrysochloris asiatica
ACCCTTTGGACCAACCAGCCCTTCCTCTTCTCTCTCTCATCTCCAGGTCAACGGGAGTCAATGGACTGTGTTTGAACTTAGCCCATTTCTTCATTGCTGCCTTTCCCCCTCTTCTACTCACCAGTAAACCAATGTGGTTGCCAGCAAGCTTACATGCCTGCCCATTTTTAGTTTCATTCTTAGAGGGGGGTTTGTCCTGAAGGAACTTGATTGCTTGAGTTGATGGCTTTCTGGTAACAACTTGATTATTTTTGTAATATCCAATCATACTGCCATTTTTGTTTTGGGATTTACCTGATGATCTTTCTTTGAAGATGTATCAACTGTCACTCTAGCTATTCCAGGCAGGTCTGCTTATCCTTTCTAGTGGGAATGTTCTACATCAGAAGGTTCTGGATAGCATCATTAATCTTGAATGCAAGTAAAATTTTTCTCAAGAAAGTACAAAAATTACTGTAACCATACATTGCCTGAGAACTTCCAGAGGTTCAAGACAGATTTAAACGAGGATGTGTAATATGGAATATCATTGCTGATGCCAGATGGATCTTGGTTGAAAGAAGAGACTACCATAAAGATGCTTACTTGTCACTTATTGGCAATGCAAAGGCTCTCGATTGTGTGGATCATGACAAGCTATTGACAACATTGCAGAGAATGAGCATTCCAGAACACTTAATTGTGCTCATGAGGAACCTCTACATTGAGCAGCTGTTCACCCAGAACAAGGGAATGCTGAACGGTTTAAAATTAGAAAAGGTGTGCACCAGGGTTATATTCTCTCACCATACTTATTTAATCTGTATTCTGAGCAAATAATCTTAGAAACTGAATTATATGCAGAAAAGCTTTTCATCAGGATAGGAGGAAGACTAATTAACAACTGTGATATGCAGATGATACAACCTTG
>NW_006408628.1:2322494-2330981 GCF_000296735.1 Chrysochloris asiatica
CCAAAAGAACAAATCAATCTGTGATGGAAGAAGTACACCCAGAATTCTCCCTGGAAGCCAGGATGACCAGACTTCGTCTCTCATACTTAGATATATTATCAGGAAGGACCAGTTCCTAGACAAGCATATTATGTTTGGTAAAGTTGAAAGACAAAGAAAAATGAAAGAGATGGATTGGCATAGTGGCAGCAGCAATAGGCTCAAACCTACCAAGGATTGTTAGTTGGGCACTGGACTGGCAGTGTTTCATTTTGTTGTCACTATGAGTTGGTAGCATCTCGATGGCACTAACAACAACAATAACAGGGATGTATCCTCTCATACTAACTCAGTCTGTATGCTGAGAAAATAATTTGAGAAGCTAGATTATATATGAAGAAGAATGTGATAGCACAATTGGAGGAATTCTTATTAACAACCTCAATGTGCAGATGATACAACCTTGCTTACTAGAAGTAAAGAAGACTTAAAGTACTTACTTATGAAGATCAAAAGCTATGGCCTTCTGTATGGATTGCACATAGAAACCAAATTTCTTCACGGTTGGACCAATAAGTAGCATTGTGAAAAATGTAGAAAAAATAGAGTGTTGAAGGTTGAATTTTGCTTGGATCCAAAATCAATGTTCATGGAAGTAGGCATCAAGAAATCTAATGACATATTGCACTGGGCAAATGTGCTGCAAAATACCTCTTTAAAACACCAAAATGTCAGTTTTAGGACTCATATATGCCTGACCCATTTTCATGTGCCTCATATTTAGACATTGTATAAGGAAGACTACAAAAGCATCAATACATTTGAGATTGTGGAAGGTTGGGAAGAGTTTTTTAGACAGAGGGAATAACAGAATAAGTGGAATTCTGAGAGCACCTTACTTTGTATTTCCATAGAGTCATGAAATATTTGGTAAACTGGGCATGGAACACACACAAGGGAATAGCAGAGATTTCAATTTGAGAGATGAGTGTCAACTTTACTACAAAAGGCATTGTAAGAAAAGTGAGGTTATCGTCTTTATTTGAAATGCAGGGGAAAGTGGCACCATTGTGTGAATATTTTTATGAAGGGGTAGGGAGAAACTGATACCTCTATGCTTTAAAACTGGGTAAGATGGAAGGTATTATTATAGAATTTTGTTCCTGCATTGTTTCCTTAGTATGAAAGCTAGGCTGGAGCCAAGTGAAATCGATTTGAAAGATGAGCACTTTCTTCACAACTGTGAAATGATCTGTGAATTTTGGGAAAGGAAAGTTATCTCCCTGGAAGAGGAAAGAGGCAGTTGAGATGTTCAGGCAGGTTAAGTGAATGTAAAATTACACAAAGGAAAAATACCCCAATGAGGGAAGGACAAGATCTTTGATTAAATTCAAAATAATGGTGGTTAGCAAAATGGCACAGACACAGGTTAACTTTGGAGATGGAAAGTCTGTGTTGCCTGGAATCATTCTGAACTCAAGTATTATGGGCACAGAGTGATATTTTTTTTTCATAAGTCCCTTCCAAGAATGCCTCAGGTTCCAAAATAAGTCTGTTCCTTTTTAAATAACTTTCTCATTTCATCTGTAATAACCAATCTGAGAGAGCATGAGGGCATATTTTTATTTTCTTACAAACTATTCATGTATTTAATTATTACATTTAGGTCATTAATCATTGAAATATTTTTGTTAAATAGCTGTTGTTGTCGAGTGCTGTGGAGTCAATTTCAACTCAAAGAAACCCTGTTTAGAGTTTCCTAGACTTTAAATTATTTGCAGGAGCAGAAAGCCTCATTTTTCTCCCGTGGAAGGGCTGGTGGGCTCGATCTGCTTTACCTTGTGGCTCACAGTCCAGTGCTTATCCTATGGAGCCACCACATTCTCCTGGTTGAATAGTATAAACTAGGAATTCACAAGTGCTATAAATATCATCATCACCTATGATAATGCAGATAAATATCCTCAATTTATTAAATAATCTTTTCTTTTCCCAATTATTTACAATGTCTTCTTGTTAATTTGGTGCCATCAAGTCACTTGCAACTCATAGGGATCCTGTGAACAACAGAATGAAACACTGTCCAATCCTGTACCATCCTCACAATTGTTGTTAGCTATGAGCCCGTTATTGCCACCACTTCCTTTCAGTGGGTTCTTCCTCTTTTTTGCTTTCGCTCCATTTTACTATGGATGATGTCCCATACCAGAGACTGTGATCTTTCCTGATAGTAGGCCCAGTGTATAAGAGACAGTCTTTCTATTCCTGCTTCTAAGGAGCATTCTGACTGTACGTCTTCCAACACAGATGTATTTGTTCTTTGGGCAGCCCATGGTGCTATTAATATTATTCTCCAATACTACAATTCAAATGCATCAACTTCAATAATCCAATTTCAACATGCATATGAGGCAATTGAAACTACAATGGCTTGGGTCATGTGCACCTAAAATTAGCAGGTTAATGAGGGACGGTGAGGAATATCCAGGAGTTTCATCTCAATTTTCAGATAGAAGTATTTGAACATAACACAAAAGACCAAAATAGTGAAACTATGAAGATTTTTGATTGGATGGTGACATGCTAAAATTTTTTAGAATGTATTAGGTTCCATAAAGGTAGAAAGAAATTTAAAACCATGAAAACAAAAACAAAACAAAGTAAGACACTGAGGAAAAAAATGCAGCTGGGAGTGATCAGGATCCTGATTTAGAGGACTGTTAAGAAAAAACAGCTTTGTAGGAGGGGATATTGATTGGGATGATGATCATGAGTTTTGTTTATGGGTGAAATTTAAGAATTTGCAAAATATATAAATAGTGTTATTGTTTAATGAATGAAAGAGTATTGAGTTCAGTCATCCAAAACTTTTTAAGGAATTCTATGAATGTGTATATATATAAATACACATATATGATGGCACCTGACAACAATACATTTACGTATATACATACACACACATAAGTATATATATTCATGCTTATATCTAAACACACACATATAAAGATACGTGTATATTTATATCGAGTTTGGTGTGGCACTTAAGATAAAGCACTGGACCTTAAGGTCGGTTTGAACCACAAAGTCAGGGCTCAAACTCACCAGCCACTCCTTGGAAACCCTAGACAGGGTCACTATAAGTCAGAGCCAAATCGACGGCACTTAACAAAACATATACATATATATGTTGTTGCTGTTAAGTGCCATCGAGTTGGTTCCGATCCATAGTGACCTTGTATAGGGTTTCCGTGGAGTGACTGGTAAGCTTGAACTGCCAACCTTGAAGTTCAAACCAACTTTACAGTCCAGTACGTTAACCCACAGCGCCACACCAGGACTCCGCATATATATGTATATATAGAGAGAGAGCTCTGGTAGCATGTTGTTGTTGTTGTTGTCAGGTGCCATCGAGTGGGAACCGACCCATAGCGATCCCATGCACAGCAGAACGAAACAATGTCCGATCCTGGGCCAACCTCACTACCGCTGCCACACTTGAGTCCATCAATGATGCCACCTGGCTGATACATCTCGTTGGGGGTCTTCCTGTTTTTCTCTGGTAGCATAGTGGTTACGAATTGGGCTGCAAGCCGCAAGGTCAGCAGTTCGAAACTACCAGCGGTTCCACGGGAGAAAGATGAGGAGGTCTGCTCCGGTAAAGAGTTACAGCCTTGGCAACCCTGTGTAGGGTCGCTATGAGTCGGAACCGACTCCACGGCACATAACAACAACAACAACAACAAATATATATATATATGGTAGCATTGTTGTTGTCACCGACTCATAGCAACCCCATGCACAGCAGAATGAAACAATGTCTGATCCTGGGCCAACCTCACTACCGCTGCCACACTTGACGCCATCAGTGATGCCACCTGGCCGATCCATCCCGTTGGGGGTCTTCCTCTTTTACTCTGACCCTCCATCTTACCCAGCATGACATCCTTCTCCAGCGACTGTTCCCTCCGGACAATATGTCCAAAGCATGAGAGATGAAGCTTAGCCATCCTGGCCTCCAAGGAGCACTCTGGCTGCACTTCTTCCAAAACAGATCTGTTGGTTCTTTTGGAAGTTCATGGCACTTTGAGTATTCTCCTCCAACACCACAACTCAAAGGCATCAATTCTTCTACGATCCTCCTTATTCACTGTCCAGCTTTCATATCCATATGAGGTTATTGAAAATACCATGGCTTGGGTCAGGAGCACCTTGTCCTCAAACTTACATCTTTGCTCTTCAATGCTTTAAAAAGTTCCTGGTAGCGTAGTGGTTACGAATCGGGCTGCTAATCTCACATGCAGCAGTTCGAAACTACCAACTGTTCTGCAGGAGAAAGATGAGGCTTTCTGCTCCCATAAAGATTTACAGCCTCGGAATTTCTGTGCAGGGTCACTATGAGTTGGAGCAGGGTACACCTTTGCAATTCGAATATATTATCCAAATTTGATGTAAAAATTGTAAACATTTTTCACCTTCATAAAATATGTTAAATGAATTCTCAACTCATTTTACAACTTCCTGTTAATTGTAGAGGTAAAGAGGTACATTTAAAATATTAAATGGAATGCAGTTTTGAATTCTATTCTTTCATTGGCTGAAAGCATTGTGCTGAATATAAATAGATAAGAAAAATTCTGCATAGGCACAGCATATATAAAATGCAATTAAGGTAATGTTAAATTATACAGTCATTTTACAATCATTATTTTATAGACTAACAAATAAAAACCTCATCAGATGTTAAAATCCATTATTTGAGATAAGGAACAATGATTTCTAAGAGCCAAGTCACAGATTTAACATAACTTCACATTTTAATAAAAGTGTTACAAAGTTTTAGTTATTAAAAATTCAGAAAGGTTAACATTTTAGATATAAAAAGAGCAAGTCACCAATCGATTTAATGGAAGATAAAGGGTAAAGCATGCAATGTTCAGACTTTAAAAATCCAATTATTCCTATTTCTTTGCATATATTAGGCCATCATATTTTAGTATTACCCCATGCCTCACTTGTCTAGCTACAGCTTATCAAACCTCCTGTTTGCATTTTAATTGACTTGGGGAAAAGCAAAGGTAAAAAGAAAAAGAAAATGCAAAATTAAAGAAAGAGTTCTGCATATTTGAAAGTACACAAGTGAACCCCTCTATGTTTTTCCGGTGTTTTAAATACCTTTGTGCTCCTAAAGTCAGATCCTTATCAGTCTTGTTATTTTTAAATTATTACTTTCAAACATAAGTACAGTTTATGAAAGTTTACATCTGCTACTGTTATTAGGTGATATGAGTCAGTTCTGACTCTTAGTGACTCTATGCATAACAGAACGGAACACTGCCCGAATCTGCACCATCCTCCTAATTACTGCTGCCATAGTGTCAATCCATCTTGGTGAAGGTCTTCCTCTTTTGGGGTGCATCTACTTTACAGAGCATTATGTCCTTTTCCAGCAACTGGTCCATTCTGATATTATGTACGAAGAACTAGAGACAAAGTCTAGCCATCCTTGCTTCTATGTTCTTCCTCCATGACAGATTTGTTTGTTCTTCTGGAAACCCATGCCACTTATACAATATTCTACTCCAACACCATTATTCAGATGCATCAATTTTTCTATGGTCTTCCTTATTGATTGTCCAACTTTCACATGTATATGAAGTAATTGAAAAATACCAGGTGCACTTTAGTCCTGAAAGTGAAGATGCCCTTGCTCTTGAATAATTTAACGAGGTCTTTCGCTGCAGATTTACCTAATGTAATTCATGGCCTGATTTCTTGACTAAAATGACCAAGAATATTGATGTCACTCCAAACAAAATGAAGTTTTTGACAACTTAAATCTTTTCTCAATTTATCATGATGGTATTTATTGATTGAGGTTTTTTTGTTTGTTTGTTTGTTTTTTATATTGAGGTGCAATCCATACTGAAAGCTGTAGTCTTTGATCTTCATTAGTAAGTATTTCAAGTCCTATTCACTTTCAGCAAGCAAGAGTCTGTCATCTGCAGATTACAGGTTGTTAATGAGTCTTCCTCCAATCCTCATGCCATTTACTTCTTCATATAATCCTTCATAAAATAAAAGCTTCTCAAATTACTTGCTCAGCACAAAGAAGGAATAATATAGTGAAATGATACAACTCTGATACATATTTTTCTGATTTAAACCATTCAGTCTCCCCTTGTTCTGTTCATATGGCTACCTCTTGGTCTATGTACATGTTCCTCATGAGCACCATTGAGTGTTTTGGAATTCCCAATCTTCACAATGTTATCTATAGTTTGCTATGATCCCACAGTCCAATGCCTTTGCATAGTCAATTAAACAGTGAAAGTAAACATCATTCTGGTATTCTCTACTTTCAGCCAAGATGCATCTGACATCAGCAATGGTATTCCTTATTCCACATCCTTTTCTGAATTTGGCTTGAATTCCTGGCAGCTCTCTGCTAATGCATTGCTGCAAGTGTTTTTTAATTATTTTCACCAAAAATTTATTTGCCTGTAATAATAATGACATTATTCAATGATTTCTACATTCCATTGGGTTATATTTCATTGGAAAGGGCACAAATATGGGTCTCCTCCAATCAATTGGCCAGGTAACTGTCTTCCAAATTTCTTGGCATAAATGATTGAGCATTAGTTGTTGAAACAATTCCTTGTTTTATGCTTGTGCCTTCAGTGTAGATTGGACTTTTTCCTTCAGTGCCTTTTGAAATGGTTGAACATCTATCAATTCTTTTGGATACAGTGATTCTTTGTATTCCTTCCATATTCGTTTGATTTTTCCTGCATCTTTCAATATTTTCCTCACAGAACCCTTCAATATTGCAACTATAATTCAAAAGCATCAATTCTTCTATGGTCTTCCTTATTCACTATCCAACTTTTGCATACATATAAGATTATTGAAAATACCATGCCTTGGGTCAGGCACACCTTAGTCCTCAAGCTGACATCTTTGCTCTTCAACACTTTTAAAAGGTCTTGTGCAGCATATTTGCCTAATGCAATACGTCGTGTGATCTCTTGACTGCTGCTTCCATGAGTTTTGATAGTTGATCCAAGAAGAATGAAGTCCTTGACAACTTCAATCTTTTCTCCATTGATAAGAATGTTGTTTATTGGTCCAGTGGTGAGGATTTTTGCTTTCTTTACATTGATATGTAATCCATACCGAAAGCTGTGTTCCTTGATCTTCATCAGTAAATGTTTTAAGTCCTCTTCACTCTCAGCAAGCAAGGTTGTATCATCTGCGTATCGCAGGATGTTAATGAGTCTTTCTCCAATCCTGATGCCATGTTTTCCTTCATAGAACCCAGCTTCTCAGATTATTTGCTCAGATACAGGGTGAATAAGTATGGTGAAAGAATACAACCTTGTTGCACACCTTTTTTAATTTTAAAACATCCAGTGTTCCCATATTCTGTTCGAACAACTGCTTTTTGGTCCAGGTATAGATTCCTCATGAGCACAATTAAGTGTTCAGGAATACTCATGCTTCACAATGTTGTTCATAGCTTGTTATGATCCACACAATTAAAAAACCTTTGCATAGTCAATAAAGCACAGGTAAACATCTTTCTGATATTCTCTGATTTCAGCCAAGATCCATGGGACATCAGCAATGATATCCCTCATTCCATTTCCACGGCCTCTTCTGAATCCAGCTTGAACCTCTGAAAGTTCTCTGTCAATGTATGATTGTAGCCATTTCTGTATTACCTTTAGCAAAACTTTACTCCATGGGATATCAAAGAGATTGTCTAATGATTTTCGCATTCTGTTGGGTCACCTCTCTTTGGAATGGGTACAGATATGGATCTCTTCCAATCAGTCAACCAGATAGTTGCCTTCCAGATTTCTTAGCATAGCTGAGTGAGTGTCTCCTGTGCCACCTCACTTTCTTGAAAGATCTCAATTTTTATTCCGTCATTTCCTGGTGCCTAGTTCTTTGCCAGTTCCTTCAGTGCACCTTGGACTTCCTGCCTGAATATCATTGGCTCTTGGTCATATGCTGCCTTTTGAAACGGTTGAACATTAACCATTTCCTTTTGGTACAGTGACTCTGTTTGCATTCCTTCCATCTTCTCTTGATGCTTTCTGCTTCATTCACTAATTTGCCCAGAGAATCTTTCAGTAACGAAAGTCGAGGCTTTAATTTTTTCTTCAGTTCGCCTAGCTTGAGAAATTCTGAGCGTGTTCTTCCTTTTTGGTTTTCTGATTCCAGATCTTTGCACATTTTATTGTAATATTTGGCTTTTTCTTCTCGAGCTGATCTTTGAAATTTTCTGTTCAGCTCTTGGACCTCCTCATTTCTTCCATTTGCTTTAGCATGTCTATGCTGGAGAGAAAATTTCAGTGTCTCTCCGACATTCATTTTGACCTTTTCCTTCTTTCTTGTCTTCTCAATGATGTTTTGCTTTCTTCATGTATGATGTTCTTGATGTCATCCCACAACTCTTCTAGTCTTTCATTTTTAGGGTTTAATGTATCAAATCTGCTGTTC
>NW_006408628.1:2333101-2341295 GCF_000296735.1 Chrysochloris asiatica
ATTCTGTTGGCTAGGATTTTATTGAGAATTTTTGCACCTATGTTCATGAGGGAATCTTGTTAAATTTTAAGGAATAAAGTTCTCCATATAAATAGTATCATGATAAAAAGAGAAAAGGTTTAAGTTGTTAAAGGTTTTATTTTCCTTGGATCCACTATCAACACATCATGATGAATGGAGAAAAGATAGAAGTTTTCAAAAACTTCATTTTTCTTGGATCCACCATCAATTCTCATGAAAGCAGCAGTCACGAAACCCAATGACGTATTGCATTAGGCAAATCTGCTGCATAAGACTTCTTTTAAAGTGTTCAAGAGCAAAGCTGTTAGTTTGAGGACTAAGGTGCGCATGACACAAGCCATGGTATCTTTGATAGCCTCATATACATGTGAAAGTTGGACAATGAGTAAGGAAGACCATAGAATAATTAATGCATTTGAGTAATGGTATTAGAGATGAATATTAAAAGTACTATTGACTGCCAGAAGAACAAACCAATCTGTGTTAGAAGAATACAGAAGAAAATTCCTTAGAATCCAGGAAGACCAGACTTGGTCTCTTATACTTCAGATGTATCATCAGAAGGAACCAGTCCCTGAAAAAGAACAGTATGCTTGATAAAATGGAGGGTTAGTGAAAAAGAAGAAGATTCCCAACTAGATAGATTGGCACAGTGGCAGCAGTAATAGGCTCAAGAGTAAAAATGATTGTGAGGTTAGTGCAGGACCAGGCAATATTTTATTCTGTTGTACATAAGATCTCTCTGAGTCAGAAACAACTCGATGGTACCACACAACAACAAAACACTTCCAGTGGGATAAAGACTCACAATATAACCAGGAAGTTCCAATCCCTACCAGCCCTCTCAGTCTCTCCTTCACAAGTCTCAAATCCAATCATAATTAAACATTCATTCTGTTTGTTGATAATACTTCATACATACCACTATTATAGATTTTGTTATAGTTGGATTACAAATTTCAGGGAACATAAGGCACTGTTAAATTTGTTTCTCTAATGTTAGTAAATGCTCAACAAGTGATTGTAGGATCAATGAATTAATTTTAAAGTAGCATTTTTACTTAAAGAAAAGCAAAGTTAATGTGATAAAGATAGTCAACATGTGGTACTTTTTTTTTTCCTCTATATTTTATCTTTTGGTGAAATAATGCAATCACATTCTTGTTCCTTATGGTTAGAAAAAAAACGACTCTACTCTGTACCTTAGATGTGGGCTTGTGTTCCAGGACTCTATGGAGCTATTAGGGAAGACGTTTTTCCTACTCTGCGCCCTACCCAAGATGTTTAAATTGCAAGAGCCAATGTAGTTCTTGATTTGGTTTATATAGTGGGAGTTGAGTGTGATGCATATTCAGCAATACAGAAATACTGTCCAAAATGTGTGTTCCCCATCAGAAATAGTCATGAGGTTCACATTCTGTAATACTATCCATAACACTTTCTCAACCACTGCAGCTTGACTCCTAATGTGGTGCTCTAGGATCAGCACTGGACTGTGAACCACAAGGTCAGCAATTCAAACTTACCTGCTGCTCCTTGGACACCCTATAAAGGGTTGCTATGAGTTGGAATGGACTCCATGGCACTTAGTAACAACAACAGCTTGATATGGAAGCCTGGTGTGGTGCTATAGGGTAAGCACCGGACTGCTAACCTCAAAATTGGCAGTTCAAACCAGCCATTCATTGGAAATGCTATACAGGACCACTATGAGTCAGAACAGACTTAAAGTCACTTAACAACAACAACAACAACAGCATAATTTGATATGCACACAAAATTCCTTATTTAGTCTTCTCACATCCTGTAGAAAATTCTCAATGCCCACTGCTAACTTTATTTATCCTTTGTTTTTCTATGTTTCAAACATTTTTAGTACAATCAAACTTTTTAAATGCAGTTTTACAGAATGGTGTTTTCCTTGTAACTTGTCTCATTTATTCTTTGAATGTCTAATAATTTAGGATTTTTTATTTTCTTTTTCACACTCCATTCCCATTTTCATGGTTGGCCTGCATCTCTGTTTTCTCCCATTATTTTTTCAGACTATTTTTTCTTGTTCAAGATAATGAAAGGCATGCATATCAGAACTCAGTAACACTTTCTTCAAAAACAAAACAAACTACACTGTGGTTAAAGTGAGATCCTACTGTATGTCATTGATAATGATATTGGTTTAGCTTTCTGCTTTAACTCTTGTTACTAAAAGAGAGAATCTGCTAAAGACTAAATATAGATATCTGTTCACTTTGGATATATTTGTTTAACTCCTGATTCCCCTGCTATCCCTCAAAAAGGGATAAAAGGATATTTTTGTATTCCAGAGACTTTTTGCATCCTAAACTGACTTTAGAACTCTATGCAGCAGAAGAGTGCTAAAGAAAACAAGAAAAAGATATTCCAGACTTTAGTATTTTTATTTTAATATTCCAAGTACATACTTATTCATGTATCTCCTTTTTAGGCTTTGGTTTAACTTTTATGAGTATAGTGGCCCAATTTATTATTTTTAAGGATGATAACTTGATTTTTAAAAGCCAGTTAACATTATTTATTATAAGGATTATTTTAAAATTTGTAAAGTGCCAATTGCAAGAAAAAGTATTTGAAAAATATGGAACACTTTGAAGCATTTTAAGTAAAAATGTATGCTTGTATCTTGTTTGTTGTTATTAAGTGCTGTTGAGGCAGATCTGAGTCATAGTGACCCTGTATAGAATTTCCGAGGAGTTGCTGGTAGATTTGAACTGCCAACCTTGTGGTTAGCAGTCCAGTGCTTATCCTACAGTAATGTGATACTTAATATTGCATGGTAAATCCATCTTTCTACATGATAGTTTTGATTATTAGCCAACCCAAAAGAAAAAATTACTGTGTTGAGAGTTTGTTTCCTTTCTATTCTTTAGTACCATTTGATAAGTTCAGAAATTATCTAATTGTCAAAAAAAACTCTTGTTGATCTTTTTCTGTCAAATTATAATCTAATATTTTTTATTTCAGAAGGAATATTTTATCACTCAGTCTGAGAGACACAAGATCCAAGTGAATGCATTTTGTTTTAATCAAACATTGATCTTTTTCAATTATATACTTTATGACATGTTCACCATGTAGAGCCTGGTGTGGCACTGTGGGTTAATGTGCCAGACTGCAAAGCCACTTGAACTGCAAGGTCATCAGTTCAAGCTCACCACCTGCTCCTCAGCAACCCTGTACAGGGTCGTTATGGGTTGGAATTAACTCGATGGCACTTAACAACAATTAACATGCTTTTTAGAAACATCCATTTGTAATAAAGCCCTGGGACTATCCCATCTAAACCTATATTTTCAAATGCATTTCTCCCTCAACAGTGTCTGCATAGCTATTCTCCACTCTACTGTGTTTTGGAATTATCTGGGCTTCTATAAAATAACCACCGCATGTACCCCATACCAATTAAATAGTAATCGATAGAGGTGGGGGCCTGAATTGCAATTTTTTTCCCAATCTCTCTAGATAATTCTGTGGTACTGCAAAGGTGAAATAACATTCCTTTCAAACAAATGGATATTCAGAATCTTATTCAATTTATAGTCATTTGTTTAGAAACCTTTCTTTGACAAAAAAAAAAAAAGACACTCACTTATTTTGATGGATAATAGTAAATGTTTTCCCTTTCATTTTTAATATGAAATATGTTAGGACAAGACTTGATTATAACAATCATCTACATAGGAAAAGATTTCCATTTTTATAAACTACTTTTCTCATTCAGATCTTCCTGAGGAAGTTATCTCACTGGGAGGTAATCTATCTTAACTCAAAAATGAAAGTACTTGAGAAAGGCTTTGGGGCATACAGGTCATTAGCAAACAACTGAAATTGAAGTATTCATTGAAATACCCATTATAATAGTAATACTACATTCTTATTAGATATGTTTTCCTAGAATAGTAATTTTCCCATGTAGGCACTTTATTTTACTGGTACTGTTATTTCATTTTTAAAGTTATTTCTGAAAGTGTAGTCTTTATAAACAACATGAAAAATGTAATAAGAAACCTATAAGTGAGGCCTTAAAAAAACAAAGAAAAGAAAACTAATATCCTAAAATTAAATGTGGAGTCCTTGTATTGCATTGTGGGTTAATGCGCTGGACTGCAAAGTTGCTTGAACTGCAAGGTCAGCAGTTCAAGCTCAGCAACTGCTCTGAGGAGTGACCTATACAGGGTCACTATGGGTTGTCACTGACTTGGTGACACTTAACAACAACAACAAAGTTAAATGCAGCATTGAGCTTTAATAGCATTAAAATGTAAAACAGTGGAAAGGAATGTTTATTCAATTTAATAAGTAGTTCTTTAAGAATAAAAATGAAAACAAGAAAATCATTTTGGTAATAATATTTTTAAAGGATGTATGTTTAAGGTGTTCTCTAATCAGTGATCTTAGAGTGGTATAAAAGACTACTTTGCTGCTATCTAAAAAAAGAATATTTTATTTTAAGACATTATTCTATTATAGAAAATATGTATCTCCAATAATAATTTATGAAATATTATAAGCTTGTAAATATTATTTAAAATGATCAAATAGCAGGCTTATTCTAATATTTATAGGAGATATAAATATGAATAAGAGATATGTTTACCCTTAACTAGGCTGTACAGAAACAGACATATGTATGAGAACTGCAATGTGTAAACATCCTATGTTTACGGTATATGAATGTATAACTTGTGGATCTCAAAAGAGGGTATGTTTGAGCACTGAGATTCTGAGCAAGGTTGCCCACAGGAAGACTTATATGAAATGATTCTCAAAAATGAGGGAGGAGATGTTAGTTTATGGGAGTGGAATTAGTTGGGGAATTAATAAAACTAAGAGAATTCTTGCAGAAAAGTAAGCCATTTGAAGCTCCCAGAATTTAAGTACATAACATGCACTGTGAGTGGGGACCCAGTCATATTGGCCCAATCATGAAGACGTTTGAGTGTGGACTAAGGATTTTGTGCTTCTTCACAAGGAAAATGTAAAGCTGTCCACACAGAGTCAATTTGAATTACATTAAGATTGCTGATTCTTTGACCAGTATTCCTTGTCCTGACACCAAGCTATCTCCAGACAGACATACTTGAACTTTGTTTATATATTAGTGCTTTTGCTAGATAACTAAATGGGTCACAAACAATGACCCAATTTCTTTAACATTATAACAAAATAGTGAATGAACATACCAGAAAGATACATACTAATCTATGTTAATTATTTCCATCAAAGATAAGTTATTGCTATTGTGGTTTATGCCTTCATCATTATGTAAATTACTATAATTTTTATAGCTAAAATGCAATCATGCATCCAGTACAAGTTTATTTTATCAAAAAGACTCTCAAAAAATCCTGCAGTTTCTGAACCCATAAATAAAGCCTATCTGTTATCTGAATAAAATGAAGAGTTAAATCAGAGAAAGGAGTAGCAAATTTAAGGGTTTATCTAGGAAAGATCGTGTAAATGATGACCCTGAGAATAGAGCTTTGATTGTTTGTTAGCTTGATAAAAACAAAACAAAATAAAATTTCAGGATTTCAGTTGAAGATTTATTTTATAATCCATGGACATTTTAAATTTCCGAATGTTGTTTTTGTAGTTAAGTGCTGTTAAGTTGGTTCCAACTCATAGTGACCCTGTATAGGGTTTCCAAGAAGCAGCTGGTGAGTTTGAACCACCAACTTTGTGGATCAACCAACCTTGGCATCTAGTGCATAGTCTACAGCGCCACATCAGGACTCCATTCTTCTTGTTAGAAATATGAAAAAGAATAATAGGCCATTTCAGACAGAGGAGTAGCAAGAACCATACATAGGATTGAAGCAATCCCTTATTGTCCAAGTAACAGCCAACAAGTCCAATGTGATGGAAAGAGAATTAGTGTATGATAGGTAAATGACAGGGAATGTGGTAAAGGTGGAGGGCTGCATGAGTTGAGTATTACGAGGCCAAACTTATAGGGTCACTTTCAGTGTTTATCTTACAGGGCCACCACAGCTCTTTCTTAAAGAAACTGTTAGTAAGGATAAATGTGAAAAAAAGAAACCAACTTTCTTACTACTGCTGAGTTCCTGAGTCCTGGTGTGGTGGTGGTGGTTGTTTGTTGTTAAGTGCCGTTGAGTTGACTCTGACCCATAGCAACCCTGTATAGGGTTTCCGAGAAGCAGCTGGTGAGCTTGAACCACCAACTGTGGGTTGATGCACTGGACTGCAAAGCCACTTTGAATCTCAAGGTTGGTGGTTCAAGCTCACCAGCTGCTCCTTGGAAACCCTATACAGGGTGGCTATATATTGGAACTGACTGGACAACACTTAACAACAACAAAATGTGCTAGATTTCTTCCACTTTCAGTAACTGGGATTTTGAAAGATTCACACTATACATGATTACATTTTACGTTTCTATACATTTTTAAATATTTTGTTGGTATCAAACAATACCTAAATTTGCAATTAAACATGAATAAAAATAACTCAAAGTCAATAAACATGTTAAGGGCATTCCCAAAGCATAACAATGCACCCACCTAGACAATCAAATAAGGGAAAAGTAGGATTTTTGGAAAAAAAAGAGAATTATTTTAATTGGGTAATAAAAGTGATGTATAAAAGTATTCACTTTATGCCTAAAACTTGTTAAATTTGCTTCTACTTGAGAATTGATCCAATTAATTTGTGGCCAAATAGTTGTGATTATGAATTTAGAGATTCTATTTCCACTTTATAATTTATGCTGACTATAAACAATGATCTTAATAATTTGCTGCATCAGTAATATCAAAATTAGTAAGCTAAAACCAATATATTAGTAACAGTTTCAACATTTGTTTGCAAATATATATGAAATACTTTTATAGTAAGATAAGTTATAAATAAATAAAAGCTAATAATATTAATAATTCATTTCATTATTCCCAATAGCTACACATATATTTATCTTCTGTCATCCTTGCTTCAACTCTTTCCCAGTCATGACACGGTGATAGGTACTCACTTGTCTCCTAGGCATACACGTAGACTTTGCACCATTCCACTGACTATATCTTGCTGTGGTTCTTCTTTCTCTGGTTGCTGTAGAAACTCTCTTATTGCAGGTCTTTCCTTTCTCCCATAGATGGTACCATTTTGAAAAATCCAACTTGGTTACTAGAAATTGGTGTTATCAATAAATGTGTTCCTTGTAGAGACTATATTTGCATGCCTATACCCTAAACTTTTAATTTCCCTGCCTTATAACCTTCTTAGTCTTACAGGCTAATCTTACTTTGTCCTTATTTTATACAGACTAAGATCTTAGAATAATTTAGAAATAGAAATTTGGAAAATTCCTACATTTAAGCAGTTAACCTGGAACACCCTTTCTTCAACATGCCTCTTGCTGAGATTCTGTGCTATGTCTATTTGTAAATGTAAAAGCTACTCCTTGAGACAGATGGTTATTTACTGTGTTTTCTCTATTATGCGGGATAAATTATTAACAAGAAAATAATTGAATATTGAATATGCCCTGGCAAAGAAATAATCTTTCACCAAGTCTGTCACATAGTATGCTGCAAGCACGCATTCCAATTAGTAGACGAGGCCAAGTTGATTAATGTATAAAATTGTTTAAATTCATGATCCAGACCTACTTTTCTTAACAACTTAGTACAATTGTGAATCATTATTCAAGTTTGTTAACTTTCTGCAAGTTTCAACTATATTTTATAACCTGTGAATATAAATCTTACTTCAAGATGTATGCTATTGAAAATTTTTCTAGAAAGCATTTTTTCATTTTGATAGTATTATATTACAGCTGATCAAATAACTTGTCATGTTAACATACTAAAATGTATGGAAAGGAAATATTTTACCTTATTTTTATACAACAAATTTTTTAAACTACTAAGGATTGTTATGTAAAAATATAGTCAAGTAGGAGCGTAGGATAAAATATTTTAATATTATGGGCTTACAATGTTATTACAATTATTGTTATGTGCTATCAAGTCAGTTCCAACTCATAGCTATCCTGTATAGGGTTTCCGAGGAGCAGTTGGTGGGTTTGAACTGCTGACCTTGAGGTTCACAGTCCAGTGCTGATCCTACAGCACCACAATAGGAGTCCTTAGGATTATAATACTAGTATCTTTATATT
>NW_006408628.1:2343110-2355922 GCF_000296735.1 Chrysochloris asiatica
TGACCATACAGAACAGACTAGAATAGCCCCATGAGATTTCCAAGGCTGTAAATCTTTCAGGGCAGCCTTTGTGTGTCAGAGGTTGGCAGTTCAAACCCACCAGCTGATCCTTGGAAACCCATTACAGGGTAGCTGGCTCAGAAATGACACAACAAATCTTTAAGGGAGCAAAATGTCACATCTTCTACTGAGCAGTTGGTGGGTTCAAATGCCAACTTTTCAGCTTGCAGGCAAGAGCTTAACCACAGTGCCACCAGACTTCCTAACACTAATAAAACAGACTTAGCAATTATAGAAGGGGGGTTCAAAATTGAAGAAATTAAATTAAAAGTTAACAGAACTGTATTAAAAGATGAAGTCCTGGTATGGCACTGTGGGTTAATGCACCAGACTGAAAAGCCATTTGAAGTTCAAGATTGGTGGTTCAAGCTCACCAGCTGCTCCTCAGAAACCCTAAACAGAGTTGGTATGGATCAGAACTGACTCGGCGGCACTTAACAACAACAATGATAACAATACTTTATATCAGTGGTTCTGAGTATGGCCTCCACTTAGCATCAGAAGCACTGAGAATTTGTGAGGACTACAAGAACTTATACCCCATCCAAGAACATCTGGTTAAAAAACTCCGGGTGTAGAGTATAACTATCCACATTTAATTAAGACCTCAAAGCCTTTATAATGAACACTAAGTTGGACAGCCATTCTTTTTCTTAATTAGATATTAATAATTTTCTTGAATCCTTAAATATCATAGTATCAAAAAATCAGAGGAAATTATCAACATTTAGCAATAGAGGAAAATAGGACTCAACAAGATTTAAGATCCCAGGAAGAATTGATGACAGACCAGTACCCGATTCTACTTTCACTAACACTTGACTTCATTAACAGAAATTCATAAGTTTTCTCTTATTTGGACAGAAATTGGATGGAAAAGATTAAAGGGAAATCAAAGTCAGGCAAGACGTTGATTTTAGCATGACACTGAAAATGGGGGAAAGGGGGTCATTTGTTGAGTGCACACTGTTGTTCTTATTAGGGGCCATCAAGTTGATTTCAACTCATAGTGACTTCATGTGTCAGAGTAGAATTATTCCATAGGATTGTCGAGGCTGTAGTCTTCATGTTGGAGTCCTTGGTGCGGTGTTGTAGGATAAGCACTAGGCCACAAGGTCGATGTGAACTGCAAGGTGGAGGTTCAAACCTGCCAGCCTCTCCTCAGAAAACCTATTCAGGATTGCATGAGTCAGAATTGATTTGATGGCACTACACACCACCACCAACACTCTTCATGTTAATGGATCACTAGGTCTTTCTACCTAGGAATTGATCGCTGGGGTCAAACTGTCAACCTTTTCGATTTGTAGCCAAGCACACTACAGGTGAGGAATTGCCTGATGTCATGAGGCTACAAGCAAGTTTTATGTAGTATTTATTCTTTCAACATATATTAGGTCAGTGACTGTGTGATAGGCTCCAGACATAAAACAGTAGGCAAAACACTACCTTTACCCTCAAGAATCTTGCAGGCTAGTTGGAGAAACAGATTTAAAAATTGAGCAATTTCAATTTATGGCAAAAATATGCTACAATATGAATAAATGGAAGTTACCATGGCCAGAATCTGGAGGAACATTACTCTTGCCTTATATTTAGGGGTCGAAGACAGTTCAAAGAGTACTTCATAGAATAGGTGGAATCTGATGTGGCACTGTAGGGTTATCACTGAAATGCTGTTCAAACCCACCAGTTGCACTTTGGAAGCATTACACAAGGTCACAGTGAGTCTGAGCCAACTTGTCAGCCCTTAACAACAATAATTCAACAGTAACACAGGGGAGAAAAGATCATCATACATAAAAATAACTGAAGATAGGAAAAATAATAAAAGGGCATGAATCTTTATTTTCTTGTCATTTGTGGTCTAAAAGGGTACACTTTTTTTTTTTTTTTACTGTAGTTTGGGTTAAAGTTTAGATTTTTTTTTTTTTTTTTTTACTGTAGTTTGGGTTAAAGTTTAGAGAACAAATTAGTTTTCTACTGAATAATGTATAACTGAACCTTGAACAACATAGGGGATACAGGTACTGATGCCTCATGCTGTCAAAAATCTACATATAACTTTTGATTCTCAGAAAACTTAACCACTAAAGGAGCTCTGATAGAGTAGTTTGAAACTACCAGCTGTTCCGCAGGAGAAAGATGAGTCTTTCTGCTCCCGTAAAGATTTATAGCCTACGAAATCCTGTATAGGGTCTCTATGAGTCGGAACCAACTCCACGGCACATAACAACAACAACAATAGCTTACTATTGACTGTAAGTCTTACTGATAAAATAGCATATTTTGTATATTGTATGCATTATGGAGTTCTGTTGTGGCACTATGGGATAAGCACTGGGCTGCAAGGTCAATGGTTCAAACCTATCAGTTGCTCCTTGGAAACCGTATACAGGGTTGCTGAGTTGGAACCGACTCATCAGCACTTAACAACAACAACAAGGCATTATAAACTGTACCCAGATAAAAGTTGCATTTTCAATATAAGATAAAAAGGTATTTTGCAAAGCATACAAGATTTTCGAGCTCGCTGAAATAGCTGCAGCAACTGCTTCTTGAATTTCTTATATTTTTTCTTTCTTTTTTTGTTTAAACAATAGTCCTTACACTGAATTCATTTATCTTGCATTGTTGGACAACCACAACTGTAGACCTCAATCTATGGCACATATTAAGCAATTCAACAGTTTCTTGTAATGCCATGACTTTGCTCTGCTTCTTGGGAATCCTTCCAGCATCACTTGTTGTTGTTGTCAGGTGCCATTGAGTCGGAGTCGACTCATAGAGACCGTACGCACAGCAGAACTAAACACTGTCCGATCCTGGGCCAACTTCACTACTGTTGCCACATTTGAGTCCATCAATGCTGCCACCTGGCCAATCCATCTCATTGGGGTCTTCCTCTTTTTCTCTGACCCTCCATCTTACCAAACATGATATCCTTCTCCAGTGACTGTTCCCTCCTGACAATATGTCCGAAGTATGAGAGACGAAGTTTGGCCATCCTGGCCTCCAAGGAGCACTCTGGCTGCACTTCTTCCAACACAGATCTGTTGGTTCTTTTGGCAGTCCATGGCACTTTCAGTATTCTCCTCCAACACCATGACTCAAAGGCATCATTTATTATCCATTATCACTAGGGGCAGTCATATAGACCCCATGGTGTTATTTGAGGTTGACAGCATTTCACAAAACATGGTGAAAAGTACAGAAGATCCGCAAGAGATCATTTTATACTATGATGTGCAATTTGTTGACTAAACTAACTGTTCACACAGAGGTAATTAGAATCACAAGATTTTTTAAATTATTTTTTTAAATCTGCATATAATTGCACCCATGCAGTTCAAACCTTTGTTGTTCAAGGGTCAGTTCTACCCGACTGTGTACACATTTTGTTTTGTACCACTGGGTACTATATACTCAATGTAACAGCACTCTCCACACTTCCTCCCTGGGTTCTGGTTTCCAGCCATCATTCTTTCCTGCCCCTTCCTGCTGTTTGATCTTTATTTTTGGACAAAGATAAAATGCTGGTGTGAAAATTGTTGCTGTGTTGTTTTGAAGGACCATTGTTCTTTAAATATCTTTGAAATGCAGAGTAAAGTTTAATTGGTTTCTCTAATGGAATACAAAATTTTAATATTTTACAGCATAAAAATTCATCATGCATTGTTTCTGTTTATTTTCATAACAATACCAGCTAAGTTCACCACATGGTTTTATACTGATTCAACCTCTTAGTAAGGTTTTTGTTTTGTTTTTTATCTTCCAACAGCATATATGTTAAGTTTAGAAAACAGGCATACACCTAAGTATATTAGAGCAGATGGAGAAAAAAACAAACAATTAAATCAGAATGATTCCCCTGAATTTTCAGTGTGTGAGGCAATGAAACAAAGATTTAATATGCACCAGTCTTTCCACCTCAATTATTCCATAACAGAAAACCCATGGTGGTTAGAGTATTTTATGTATTAAATTATTTGTTTGGCATTATTGCTACCTGATTCTGGAAAATATTTTTACCAACTAGCCAATTTGAAGTGTAACTAAGAAAACAACAACATGACAAAAAAAGACAAAGATGTTCTTAACCATTTATTATCCTGCAAAAATATCAAACTCCAGCTTATCTGAAGGATGCTTTAATTTCACTATTAACTTATATCAATATTAGATGCAATGCTGACTGACTATACCTCAAGTCCTTTTGCAAGATGGTGAGAATAAATAAAATACACCTTAAGTGTTATTAAGGAGTCCTTTTGTATGACACTGTATGTTCAGTACTGCTAACCACAAGGTCAGCAATTCAAACCCACCAGCCTTTCCTTGGAAACCCTATACAGGGACACTGATTTAGAACTGACTCAAAGACATTAAACAATAACAGCAACATTGTATTCAATATTTAACATATTAAACTTTTAAGTATTGAGACAGGAGTTCATCTCAGAGGAATATTATAATTGTTTAAAAATTAGTTCATAAATTGTTAAATATTTTAAAATGTGGTAATTTGTTTTCGGAGTGTTTTTTCAGCAAGGACTTATACTGTACCTCTATGCACACAATGGTGCAGAAGGGAAGAAATACAGAAACAAAAACTTTCCAGAGGAGACCAAGATTTTGAGACTAGAGCCACATAGGAAAAATAAAGTGTCTGATTTCAAAGGAGAAAGCAATACTTGTGGAGATGGCAATGTAGGGAAACATTCGCAGCCACACTTCAGAAATAGTGATGCTGCAATTGTTATGGGTCAAAATTTGCAGAGCAAATATGGGCCAGGCAGATCTAAACTATCTTTGTACTATCTCAAGTATCAATGCCCTTTTGGGAGAGATGGGTATTGAGAAATCGAATTGATCCACAAGCTCATAGTGAAAGGAAACTAGAAGGATCATCAAGGAACTCTAGCTCCAATCTACCTCAACCTACCACAAACTTGTCTGGAAATTCTTGATATTCTACCACATGGGATCTTGCAGACTGGAATAGCCAGTCAAGCCCTAGACAAGTTGCTTCATGAAGCCAATTGAAATGAGTATAGGCCAAGGATTGCTATTTTATAAATTGTTTATTGACAAAAATGTAAATATAATTTAACTTGTCAAAAAATAAATTCATAATAGAAATAAAAGTATTAAAAGTAATATTACTGGTAGATGTTTTAAATACAGCACTGCATTGTAATGTGATTATGTATTCTAGATTACTTAAACAAATATCTTAGATATGAAGTCTCATTATTTATAAGCCTTCAGAGTTGTCTGAAGAAACCCATGATTTTGAAATGAGGAAAAATATTATCTACTTAGCCATAACTAGGGAAGGTGTTGGAGAGAAAAAACAAAGAGCCATATGCTAGATATGATTTACTTTCCTTTCTGGGGATATGAAAACTCAAATTCAGAATTTCAATACCTAGTTATCTCAGACAGCATTCTCATATTATAAACCAAATATATTCAAAATTGGTATCAAGCACTTCAGAATTCCATACAAACTTAAATAAGTTTCACTTTTATTATTTTTGTTCTGTTTAATGTTGTCTTTTGATAATAGAAAATTCAGTGGTAAATTTTATTTATGAGAAGCTATGGAAAGCTTTGTATTACATTAGGCAAATCTGCTGCACAAGACCTTTTTAAAGTGTTGAAGAGCAAAGATGTCAGCTTGAGGACTAAGGTGTGCCTGACCCAAGCCATGGTATTTTCAATAACCTCATATGCATGTGAAAGCTGGACAGTGAATAAGGAAGACCATAGAAGAGTTGATGCCTTTGAGTTATGGTGTTGGAGGAGAATACTGAAAGTGCCATGGGCTGGCAAAAGAACCAACAGATCTGTGTTGGAAGAAGTGCAGCCAGAGTGCTCCTTGGAGGCCAAGATGGCCAAACTTCGTCTCATATTGTCAGGAGGGACAAGTCGCTGGAGAAGGATATCATATTTGGTAAGGTGGAGGGTCAGAGGAAAAGAGGAAGACCCCCAGCGAGATGGATTGGCAACATGGCAGCATCAGTGGGCTCAGGCGTGGCAACAGCTGTGAGGTTAGCCCAGGACTGGGCAGTGTTTTGATCTATTGTACACAGGGTTGCTATGAGTTGGTACCAACTCAGTGTTAGTCGGTACTAATAACAACAACAAATGGAAAACTTAGGAAGATATTGAGTTAATAACTAGGGGAGAGGTTTTAGAGTATTTCAGTTTCATAAATGCTGTTGAGAAAGCTAACAATGTAATATTAGTGAATTTCTTTTGAATTAGGAAAAAAGATTGTTTCTGTAATATGTTGTTGTTAGGTTGGAAACAAAGAGAAATGATCATTAGTTGGAAAATATGGCTTTGGTGATACAAAGGCTGCTGGAGATTGCATAACAGAGTTTTGTAAGATGACCAATGACTTATTCATTGCAAATACCTTTTAAAAATAACATAAAAGGTGACTTATGTACATGGACTTTATCAGAAGGAATACACGGGGTTTCATTCTGTTGTGCATAGGGTCACTATGAGTCTGAACTGACGCAACCGCACCTAGCAACAACAATAACAAGTGATTGGAATGTGAAAGTTGGAAACAAAGAAGGATAAGAGCTTAGAATATACAACTTTAGGAACAGAAAAGATGCCAGAGTTTGCACAATAGACTTTTGCAAGACTAATGACTTATTCATTGCAAACACCTTTCTTCAATAACATAAAAGGGGCATGGCAGGACCTGCTGAATATGAAAATGTGGGGGCGAGGGGGAAGAGTACTTGCCCTGTGGGATACAAAGAATAAGTTACAAACATGGCTGCAGCAGAGTCGGTTCCGACCCATAGCAACCCTGTACAGGGTTTCCGAGGCTATAAATCTTTACGGGAGCAGAACATCCATGTAATCTAATCATGCAAGGTCGGCAGTTCAAGCTCACCAGCTGCTCCTCGGAAACCCTATATAGGGTCACTGTGGGTTGTGACTGACTTGACAGCACTTCACAACAACAAACCTTCATGGAGAATGTCTTTTCAGAGATGTTTTAAGAATAAATTCTTCCGTATCAAGTTTTAGATGAGAACTTTGAATTTCCTTTAATGTGTTAATAAATTTACTTAAATGTTTAACATATAAAATATACTCCTTCTGGAAAAAGGCAAAAATTAAAATGCAAAGTATGTGTATCTTTTTCATCATTACAAAATGCAGTAATGATCTAGGGACCAATATTTTTGTTGATTCAAATTTTGTCATTTACAAAATCAAATAGTAGTATGCCTAATATAATTCTGTTTTCATGATTTGGTAATTCCCTCTTTGGGAGTAACTTTATCTTTATTTCATCTAATTGTCTTTAAGAAAAGTCATCTGGGATATAAAAGTACGGTATAAAAGTCTGCTTTTGAGAGAACACAGAAAAAAAGAAATTTAATATGATTTATATTAAGTTCTGTTATATGCATTTTTAAACTAACAGTTACAGTACAGGCAGTTCCTAAATTATGAATAAGATCCACTCTGAAGTTGGTCTTTAAATCAAATTTCTATGTAAGTCAGAGCAAGTGCAAATGTTGTTATTTAACCTCACGTTAATGCAAGAAAAGGCTGGGAGCTTTTTCAGTGATTTAGAAATTGCACATGTGTGCTGCAAACCAAGGTGATTGTGATAAAGAATTTGTTGTAAGCAGGATTGACTCCTTTGTTTCAAAGTGAAGGCAAATTTATATAGCAACAATATTAAATGGCAAATGTGTTGTTCATATATCAAAGAAACCCAGGAACTCCTTGCAGTATTTATCAGAGATGAACCCATATCCTTTCCATTTCAGATATCCTGAGTCAGAATTTTAACAAGATACCCACGTGATTCTAGTAGATTCACTTATACTTAAGAATCACCTGGGAACCTGGTAAAAAAAAAAATCCGAATCAAGGGAACCAAGCCGGAAAGGCAATTTCTCAGCATGAGCTCAAAATGGAATTAATGTGTTCAAAGTGCAGGTCTTTATTCTTGCATTATACATTTAGAAACTTTAGTATCAGTCTTCTGAAATCATAAATTAATTTATAGATTAAATCGCTACATCAAACACTAAAAGGAATACATTTGAACTATGAAAATAACTTTATGCTACAGAAATTGATTTTAATTTAGAACATCATTAACATCAGGAACATGTTTTAATCTAATATGATTTCTAATTTAGTTAACCATGTTGATGTTAAATGCCATTGAGTCGGTTCCGACTCAAGCGACCCTGTTCTGACATAAAGCAACCACCAACTTTGCATTTAGCAGTCCAGTGCAGACGAGTAGCACATTAGGGTTCCTATTCAATCAGATTCATATAAATTGCTTCATTTTATCAAATTCAATAATTCTGTATAGATTGTTGTTGTTAAGTTGCATCAAGTCAGTTTCAACTCATAGAGACCCTGTATAGGATTTCTAAGTGATGAGCCTCAATGGCCAGGCTTGTGATTCCAGCCAACCTTGCAGTCCAGCGCTTTAAGCCACAGCACCACACCAACTCAAATACATGTTTTCTAGCTTTTTCAATGTTACCCATAATTCAAGTGTTCAGTGATAGGATTGCACAATCTCAATACATATCATGAGGAAATATTTAGACTTAACCTCCCATTTTCATCACAGCTCATTTTATATGGTCCAGTGTCCAGGGAAATTGTCCCTCTGAGCCTGCAAATCCCTTTTTGCTTGAGTCAGTATGAGTCATAGCGACCTTATGCACAACAGAATGAAACACTCTCTAGTCCTGCTCCTGTCTCACAATTATCGTTATAATTTAGCCCATTGTTACTGCCACTGTGCCAAGACAGCTCATTGGTAGGCTTCCTCTTTTTCTCGGACCCTCCATATTACATTACCAAGCATGAAATTCTTCTCCAAAGACTGGTCCCTCCTGATAATATGTCAACATATGAGAGACAAAGTCTGGCCATATTGGCTTCTAAGAAGTATTCTGACTGTACTTCTTCCAACAGAGATTTGTTTATTCTTTTGGCAGTCCATGGTACTTTTACTATTCTCCTTTAACACCATAACTCAAAGTCATCAATTCTCCTATGGTTTTCTTTATTCATTGTCAATCTTACACATGCATATGAGGTTGTTAGAAATACTATTGCTTAGGTCTGGCACATCTTAGTCCTCAAACTGACATCTTTGCTCTTGAACTCTTATAATAGGTCTTGTGCAGCAAATTTGCCTAATGCAACATGTCGTTTGATTTCTTGACTGCTGCTTCCTTAAGTGTTGATGGTTGACCCAAGCAAAATGAACTATTTTGACAACCTCAATCTTTTCTCTATCTTGATGTGATTTATTGGTCCAATGGTGAGGATTTTTGTTTTCTTTACATTGAGGCGGTGCAATACATATTAATGGCTGAGGTCTTTGATCTTCATCAGTATTTTAAGTCCTCTTTGTTTTCAGCAACCAAGGCTGTATCATCTGCATATCTTAGGTTATAATGAGTATTCCTCAAATCCTGATACCAGGTTCTTTTTCATGTAATCTAGCTTCTTAAATTAGTTGATTAGCATACAGACTGAATAAATATGGTGAAAGAATACAACCCTATGTCACATCATTCCTAATTTTAAACCACGCAGTGTCCCAGTGATCTGTTGAAACAACTGCCTCTTGATATACAGACAGGTTCCTTATGAGCACAACTAAGTGTTCTGGAATATTCATGCTCTGAAATATTATCCATGGCTTGTCGTGATCCACACAACCAAAAGCTTTTAAATAGTCAATGAAGCACAGGTAAACATCTTTCTTGTCTTCTCTGCTTTCAGTCAGGATCCACCTGACATTAGTAATGTTATCCCTCATTCCATGTCATCTGTATCTGCCTTGAACCTCTGACAATTCTCTGTCAATGTATGGTTGCAGCTGTCTTTTTAATTATCTTTAGCAAAATTTTACTTGCACATTATATTAATGATATTGTCTGATGATTTCCACATTCTGTTGGATCACTTCTCTTTGGAATGAGCATAAATATGGATCTCTTCCAATCAGTTGCCTAGATAGCTGTATTCCAAATTTCTTGGCAAAGATGAATGAGTGCTTCCAGTGCCACATCAGTTTGTTAAAACACTTCAATTTGTATTCCATCAATTACTGAAGTCTTGCTCTTTGCGTATGTCTTCAGTCCACCTTGGACTTTTTCCTTCAGTATAATTGGCTTTTGATCATGTGCTACCTCTTGAAATGGTTGAATAGCGACTTATTTTTTTTTTTGCCCATTTGTTGTTGTTGTTATTTAGTGCTGTCCAGTCAGTTACAACTCATAGTGACCCTGTATAGGGTTTCCAAGGAATGGCTGGTGAGTTTGAGCCACCAATCTTGTGGCTCAAATGTATCCTATGATTCAGTGCTTTATCCCACAGCTCCACACCAGGACTCCTATTTTTGCCCATAGAACCCTTCAATTTTGCAAGTTGAGACTTGAATTTTTTCTTCAGTTTCCCCAGCTTGAGAAATGCTAACCACATTCTTCCCTTTTGCTTTTCTTAACACCAGGTCTTTGTACATTTCATTATAATACTTGGCTTTGTCTTCTAGAGCTTCCCTTTGAAATAGTCTATTCTGTTATTTAAGGAACTCTGGTAGCGTAGTGGTTACGAATCAGGCTGCTAACTCCAGGGTCAGTAGTTCGAAACTACCAGCTGTTCCACGGGAGAAAGATGAAGCTTTCTGTTCCTGTAAAGATTTACAGCCTCAGAAACCCTGTACAGGGTCGCTATGGGTCGGAACGGACTCCATCACACACCACCACCACCATTCTGTTCTTTACCTTCTCATTTCTTTCTTTATATTTAGCATCTCTATGCTGGAAACTAAATTTCAGAGTCTTTTCCCTTGAAGCATCCCCAAATCCCACTGCTCAATCCAGACTTATACTGACACTGCACAACAGGTAGAACCTGCTCCATAGTGTTCATAAGGTTGTATCCAAAATCCCAATGTTCAATCCAGATTTATAGTGACGCTGCTAAACAGGTAGAACTGCTGCACAGTGTTCCCGGGGCTGTAAATCTTTACAGAAGTTGACTGCCACATTATTTTTGTTACAGAGCACCTGGTGGCTTCACACCACTGGCCTTTCAGTAATCCCAGTTACTAACCCACTGCATCACCAGGGATCCTTCCTTTGTGAAATACAGTTGATCTTTATTCAGGATCATCTTATGAATTATTTTATATTATTATAAACAATCTTAATATGGTATGCAGATGATACAATCTTGCTTGCTGAAAGCTAAGAGGACCTAAAATACTTGTTGATGGAGATCTAAGACCTTCTATGTGTATTGCACCTCAGTGTAAGGAAAACAAAATCTTCACCGCTGGACTATTAAATAATATGATAAATGGAACAAGATTGAAGTTGTCAAATACTTCATTTTCTAGGAAACTCTATCAATAATTATGGAAGCAACTGTGAAGAAATCAAATGATGTATTGCATTAGGCAAATCTGCTGCAAAAGACCTCTTTGAGAACTAAGATGCACCTGACCCAAGCCATTATATTTTCAACAGCTTCATGTGCTGTTAAACAAGGAAGATCATAGAAAAATTGATGTGTTTAAATTATGGCACTGGAGAATGATATTAAAAGTACTATAGACTGCCAGAAAAACAAACAAATCTGTATTAGAAGCAGAGCCAGAATGCTCCTTACAAGCCAGGATGGCCAGAATTCATCTCTCATACTAAAGACACATTATCAGGAGGGACCAGAGTTCTGGTGTAGCGCTGCAGGATAATGCACTAGACCACAAGCTCAGGTTGAATGCAAAGTTGGTGGTTCAAACCCACCTGCCACTTCTTAGAAACCCTATGCAAGGTCACTATGAGTGAGAACCAGGTTAACAACAACAACACCAGGAGGGACCAGTCCCTGGAGAAGGACATCATGCTTGGTAAACTGATGGTCAGCAAAAAAAAAAAGGAAGCCCCCCTGACGGATGGATTGGCACAGTGGCAGCAGGACTAGGCTCAAACTTAACAAGCATTGTGAGGATGGGACAACATCAGGCTGTGTTTTGTTCTGTTGTGGATAAGGTCACTATGAGCCAGAATCTACTCAATCGTACCTAACAACCACACAACTATTGCATTTGCAGTGATGTCAAAATTAGATTAGCTGGTATTAATGATTTCCATCAGTAAACATACCAAATTGAAATGGTAAAGGTAGAATTGCGCTTTATAAAGAATATTTAATCCAATGTATACTGAAGAGATTTTGTTAAATTAACATTATACCTATATTAATAAGATGCATACTAAATGAATATAAGCGAATATTATATAAATTAAATTGAAAAGGAGATTATTGAAAGAGTTTAGGATTTTGTGTAGTGTTTACTTTCTTCAAAGTTAACACCCTTGGCTTAATTCATGAGATCATTATAGGCATTTTAAATTACTGTTTTCCCTGATAGAAATTTCTGCTCTTAACAATAAATGTATGAACAACTAAATTTCTTATGAATAAATTATATTTGTTATTTGAAAATTGCAATTTTTTTTTGTTTTGTTCTTGTACTTGATTTAGAAACCTAACTTTGAGACCTTATTTGAGGTAACTAGACTTGCAGCTCTGATGTAGTTTCTCATTGAACTGCCCTTTTAAAACTAGCTATCTTCTATGTTGTTGTTGTTGTCAGGTGCCATCGAGTAGGAACCGACTCATATCGACCCCATGCACAGCAGAACAAAACA
>NW_006408628.1:2358752-2359961 GCF_000296735.1 Chrysochloris asiatica
CTGATCCTGTATCTGACAGTGTTTCTCTGCTATTCATAGAGTTTTCAGTGACTAGCGATTTGGAAGTAGTTTGTCACTGTTTCTTCCTGGTCTGTCTTGTCTGGAAGCTCATCTTAAATCTGTCCACCATGGGTGACCCTGCTGGTTATTTAAAATACCGATGGCAGAGCCCTCAGAATCACAGCAACTCAATCCACCACAGCACGACAGACAGACGAGTGGTGGCCGTTTGGTTTTATGTCGATAATGTCACTTTAAATTAGTTTTTGAAAAATTTCCTTCCCTTTTCATTGTTTTCCTTTACTTCTATGAAAGCAAATTTAAATTGGCTTTGAAAAAAACAAATATATCAACAAGCATTTTAATAATAAGGGTAGTCTTTAATTCATCTAACTGTTTCAGTTTTCAGGGTACCTTTATTAGTTTTTCATTGTAATCCCTTTGACATTGATGGAGCAGTATCTGAGTCACATTGGAGACCAGGGTAGAGAACACGCTAGATAAACACCCAAAAATCTCTGAAAGACAAAAGTTGTTATTGTTGGTAACTTCATACATTCTTTTAAGATTGTTGGTGTTAAGTGCCATAGAGTCAGTTGCTACTCATGTATAGAGTTTTAAAGGAGTGACTGGTAGCTTTGAATTGCTGACTTGCTGGTTAACAGTCCAGCACCACACCAAGACTCCTATTTAGTATTGTTGTTGTTGGTAAGTGCTGTTGAGTTGTAAGGTAAGCACTGGACTGATAACCACCAAGTCAGTAATTCAAACCTGCAGGGAGACCTGCTCTCTGTGGGGGTCATGGGATACGAGTGGATATGCAGAATTATCGAATGAATGAATGCAGTCAAAATACTTTTAGCTTGCTCTGCTGTGTGGCTGTTCTCTCTCGCGCCTCCCCAGCTCTCCAAGTCTTTTATTTTTGTATTTCTCTATCCACAGTACATGCCTTGACACTCTTACCATTTTTTCAATTATTACACAGTCAGTCACAACATTCTTGCACCCAGTCATTAGACATCCTTGACAAAAATACTTCTGTGATGTTCAGACAGACTGACCTTCATCTCCCTTTCCAGTATGTGGTAAGCTGTTTCTTTTTGTTTCTACTAAAAGATTAAGTCAAACCTTCTACCCTACGTAATGTACTATTATTTTCAATAATAAAGTATTCATTAAATCACTTGGAAGCTATGTGGCATAAAGCCC
>NW_006408628.1:2360251-2366457 GCF_000296735.1 Chrysochloris asiatica
ATTTCTCTTTGTATTCAATCTACCAAGGCTGAAAGCAATTGCTGCTAAGCTAGTTTTTCCTAAGGTTTGTAGAATTCATAGTGAAAGCTGAGAATATTGCCATATTATATATTTTTACAAGTAAATTCAGGGCTAACTTGAAGGGAAGATAGGGGTTAGCTTTTGAGAGTCATTTGCCCTGCATAATGTCTCTCCCCCCCAGTGCAGCCTTGCCAAGCAATGGGAGTTAAGCACTTCCTGCACAAACCCACCAGCCACTGCTTGGAAACAAGAACTGATGGGACAATACTTACCAGCAACAACAACAACCTAAGGTAAACACTATCATGGAGACACAGAACAGTCATGCAAGATCAAAAAGGCAGCAATTGCCAGGGATAAAACACAGGAGGTAGTGGGAACAATGCCATTCCATTGTGGAGACTGCAACCAGTGTTGTAAGCAAATATCAATTTGCTCTGTAGTCTCACCTCAATCACGAAAAAGTAAAATCAAATAAAATTTTCATTGAGAGAAATCAATATTTTTTTTTAAAGATTAAGAAGATCCATCCACAGTTACATCCTCCATCGCCAATTTCAAGTAGCCATAACCACCCCAGATAACTGCTAAGTACCCATGTTGGGTGGTCATAATGAAAGATGAGGAAATTGAACTGTCAAATCAATTTGTGTTTTCCCAAAGTCACTTGGTCACTGAGGGGCACAACTGGGATTAGTATCCTGGTCCTTTACCTTCAGCCCTCAGTGTTCTCTTCTCCTAGTCGTATTTCAAGCACTCCCCATTGTCTTCTCCAATCCAGAGTTCTCAAAGCAATACAAAAATGATCTCAGAAGATTGTATTCTTGTTTCTGATTTCCCCCACATTAATTCCATGGAAATAATTCCAAAGCCAGAGATTGAAAATACTAAGTTATTTTTGTCTTGTTAATTTCATTTGTTTCTAGGCACATCCTTCACAAGAATATGTAAGGCCTGTGTTCTCCTCACCATTGTATCCCTTAGGGCTTTTCAGTAACTAGTATAGGAAGGTTGGATAATCAGTCAGGTAAATCAATGAATAATTGGCTTTCAAATAGAATTCCATTAAGATACACTGTGATTTTAGTTCCAACCACACAAAATTCATATTGAGGGTACACAGCCAAAGCAATATTATGAAACGGTTTATCAAAAGGAAAAAGGAAAGTAAAATTCTTAATGTAGGAATATGAATTTTTCCTTTGGCTTTCTTCTATTAATTCTCTAAGGATTTATACAATTTTGGTCTATACAATCTACTTCACATAATGACTTCAAGATGCTATTTAGAAATTAGCCAGTTGTGCCAGATAAAAATCATCTGAGATCATACTGCAAATCAATCATCATCAAAAAATATATAACAGGGCCTTGAATTATATAAATTCTATTGAGCGTTTATTTTATATGCAGGAAGAATACATTCCACAGCACATACATAATTAAATGTAAATGTATGCTGAAAAAGCTCATAATCATGAAAAATACATATCCTGATGGACTACTTTTATTTGGCAACCTTCTCCTCCCAATATCTGTGTTAATATTCAAGAGTAGATTAAAAATCATATCTACAGTTCTAACTCTTTCTATGAAATATGTATAAGAGTAGGTATAGATAATTTATTTTCCTTCAGCTTTACATAAAGATGAACAATTACATCTTTCTAAAAATTTAGTGAAGCTGTTAGGTCTCTTCTAATTCTTTAACTTTACCTTCATGTAGTTTATTTCATATTTTCAGCTACTGCAACACAGTTTGTAATTATTTTTAGAAGGGTGCCCATCCTATGTTCCTAACACCTTTTATGTTATTGTTACATTAGTGACCATATCAACGCGTATATTTTCTTATTTGACTTAAATTCCTTAGTGACAAGATTTTTCACTTGTCACTGTTTTGTTTAATGAAATAGTAAAAACAAAAATAAGAATGTTTACTATTTAGTTAAAAATAAATGGATATAGGAAATATTTGTTGTTAGTTACTTCAAATCAGATCCAACTCATGATGACCTAAGGTATAAGAGAATAAAACTTTACCCAATCCCATGCCATTACTGGTATTTTTCAATCCATTGTTGTAGCTGTTAGGTCAAGCCATCTCACTGAGGGTTTCATTTGTTTCCTCTTACCCTCTACTTTGTCAAATATAGTCTTCTTTTCTAATAATGGGTCTTCCTAATGTGCCAGGAGTCCTGGTGTGGTGCCGTGGGTTAATGCACCAGACTGCAAAGCCATTTGAACTGCAAAGTCAGCGGTTCAAGCGCACCAGTCACTTCTCGGAAACCCTATACAGGGTCGCTATGGGTCAGAACCGACTCAACGACACTTACCAACATCAACCAATGTGCCTAGATAAGCCGAGATCAAACCTCAGCATCATTGTGCCTAAGGAGTATTCTGGTTGCATTTACTATAAGACTGCTTTTTTTTTTTTCTGATTGTTGTTGTGGTTGTTAAGTCTTGTTGCAGACTGTGTAAAACTTGTCACAAGTTCGAGGCCCACTGGACCAAAGTGTTGCAGGCCGCAGGTTCTGAGGAACAGATTCTAGCTATCTGGCAGGCATAGCAAATTCTTTTTCATCTTAGTGTCCAGTTATGTTTTATTAAATGCAGACATGGAGCCCTTGATATCCACAGATAAATGTAATATTTTCCTAAAAGCCAAGACTGTAAAATTCCAAACAGGCAAAGTTTTTCCCTCAGAGAATTCATTCAAAGTAAATTGGGTGGCTCCCTGGTCTCTGTTTCAAGGACAATAGGAATGCCCTCCCTAAAGGGTTTTCAAGTGCAGTCCATTCACCCAGGCGCCTCTTTTCCTGAAGAACCTGGGCTTGGCAGCCGACACAATGGGAATCCTCCCAATCCTCCTTTTCCTACCCCCATTTGAGGCTAGGTGCTAAAAGATATGTTAATTAAGCTTGAGAAACCAAGTTGCAGTCATGAGTTTCGAACCTGCAAAGTATGATGTAAAGTTGCCTGAATGTCTGGAAAAGTAAGATTGACAGCTGTACCTTGTCTTAGTCCCTCCTAGCTTTGTGTAAAGTACCTCCCCGAAATAAAAGGAAGGTGCAGAACGAATCCAGGGGCATTACGACTGGCAAGGCGTGCGTTACAGCATGCAGGGGGCTCAGTCCAGCCTTGCAACCATACTGCCTGCTTAGCCAAGATGTTTACTATGCAGGATATTACAGCCTTCGTGGTTGAGATGTTTGCAATGCAGGATCTGCCTGATGCCAGTCCAGCATTCACCCTGGTTTCAGGGTGCCTCTTTGTCTCTTTCTGTGTATTCTTACTATATCTTTACTGCCGCCAGGTATCTCCTCCTCGTGAACCAAGTTCCTATGTCGAGGCCAGTCCCCGGCAAAGTCCGTTGACTCAGTTGTGAGCCATAGCAACCCTGTAAATAGTTTCCAACGAGTGGCTGGTGAGCTTGAACCACTGACCATGCAATTCAAACCAACTTTGTAATCCATTGCATTAACCCACAGCGCCACACCAGGACTCCACACATATTCAATGTCCTTCAACATTCAACACCACTTGACACTGTAGGCTAACACTGGAAAGCAAACCTCAAAGTCAGCAGTTCAAACCAGCAAGCATCTCCTTTGGAGAAAGCTGAGACTTACTGCTCCCGTAAAGATTTTCATCCTCACAAATCCTATACAGGGTCACTACGAATCCAAATGCCTTGGTGCCAGTGGGTATTCAAATGTATCAAATCTTCCTCTGTCTTTCTTCTTCTATGGTTCAGCTTCCACATGCATATTCAGTAATTTAAGAGACCATGACTTGGGTCAGACACACCTTAGTCATCAAAGTGACATCTTTGCTTTTTAAAACTTTAAAGAGGTCTTTTGCAGCAGATATGCCCAATACAGTGCATCTTTTGATTTCTTAACTGCTGCTTCCATGGACAGGAAAGCTTTAAAATAGTATTATTAAATATGGAGGAGAAAAGAAAGGAGAATAATTTAATGACTTTGTAGTGAGTTATTATATGAGAAATGCTAAATGCCTTTATCTTCCCTAATTATAGTACAGGAGGAAACATTAAATTTCTCACAACAGAAATGTAAGTTTTAAAAAAGAAACATTCTGATGTTCAGTCAGTTAGTAGCATTGAAACAGATTCTTAGGTGGAACTTATGTAATTTTGTATCTTAGTGATTTTGGAGAATTATGCAGGTAACCAAATGCCTGATGTAGTTAAACTGCTCTTGTCTGGATGCCTGCAGATATATTAGTTGATCCTAAGAAAGCCAGTAGAACCTCCCATTGCTGTGATTCTGTATTTCCTAGACTAATTTGTTTAACCCATTATAAAATGAGGACTTTATGATTTTGAGGTCACAGATCTGATTTTTATTTCAACCTCATAGCTTCCTTCACTTCAGAGTTCATAGACACTACTGACCTTAGCCAACTATTGTGTAACTTTCATCCATTCACAAGACACATGATCCTAGGACTCGCCAGTCACCCAGTCAGTCTCCGGAGTCTCTGTAAGATAACTCAACATGGGCTAGGGTTTTGATGACAAACAAAAGTACATAGAAATTTAGAATTTCATTGCAATTTTTTCTTGTGAAAAAACTAGAAAGGCTAAGATTTGCCTATAAATTTTAATTCACCTATATCATGAAAAGATAGCAAACCAGTAGGGTTATTTTGGAGACGTACATGGATTATCCTGAATTTTGCTTCTTCAGTCTGTCATCCATGGCAAGTAAGAAACTTTTTAATGTGATCATTGAATCTTCTAAAATATTTTGTTTTATAAAATAATCAAGAAGGAATGAATGACTCTTCCTATCTTTTTTGAATAATATTGTTGTTAAGTGTTGTTGAGTCAGTTTTGACATATAGCAACTCTGTGTAGGATTTCTGAGGGATTAGAGCCTCCAACCTCTCAGTTAGCAGTCCCTTTTTTATCACACCAGGACTACATTATCAGCTTTAAGAACATGAAAATAGAACACATGAATTGGTTAATATAGATACATAATATAGTAAGTACCCAGCTGTAGAATGAACCCTGGACTGCCAAGCACAAGATTGGTGGTTCAAACTCACCCACCACTCCTTGGAAGTCCTATACAGGCTTATTATAAGTCAGAATTGACTTGACAGCACTTAATAACAACTTGCAAATTAATGTAAACCCCAGATTTATCAACTCAAATGTGTAAATCACTTAGATTAAAAATATCACAAAATGTGTGATTATTTCTTGGAGCTAGAGTTCTGGTGCGGCACTATAAGAAAAGCATCAGGTCAAAAAGTCATTTTGAACTCACCAGAAGTGCCTTGGAAACCCTAGATAGGGCCGCCGTGACTCAGAACTGACTCAGCAGCACTGATGCTGACTGTGATTATTTGATATCTGTGACCCCTATGACTGTTTCATAATGTTGATCAAATTAAAACTTATTTCAAGAATGACTTACTAATTAGGAAAACTGAATTCCCTTGAGGTTGGGGCATGGAGAATCGATTATTGGAAAGATAAATGTTTTGAGTCATAATGAAAAGCATGTATAATAAAAGTCCTCCCTAAGATCCTGAGGCTTCAAACAAATTTATACAAGTGGCAACTAAGTAGTCAAAGACTGAGAATAGATGAGAGCGTCGGTTCAGCTTCTTAGAGTGGTTGTCTCTTTAAAGTGATAAATGACTTTTCATCAATTTGACTGTAGAAATAGAACTAGAAGGAGCATTATTCTAGGAAGTATGAACAATCAAGGAAGAAAATTCTGATATTAAGTGCTCACTACCTTTTCAGTTCTCCCTTGAGATGAACTGAAAAAGTGAACAAAAAGAACTTGATTATAACATATATGTCTCTGTATTTCTTTACCAAGTATTTCCAAATTATGGCTCATGTTTGGACAAACTTTTCTTCCTCGGATAAGAGTTTATGGATCCATCTTAAGAATCATGACCCTAAAAAAATGACATGTTGAATTCCTGACCTAAGGAGCTGTCAGTTCCCTCAGGATCTTTGAACATATTGTCAGTGAACTGGAGTGATATGGACCCTAATCTCATCTAAGTGATGCCTTATTAAACAAAAGAACAACCATGGAGACACAGACACACCCTGTGACTTAGGAGCTACAACCAAGGAATGTTAAGAATTGCCAGCAGCTACCAGAAGGAGCTCTGGTTTCTTGTAG
>NW_006408628.1:2367932-2377467 GCF_000296735.1 Chrysochloris asiatica
TATTTATAAATTCATAGATATTTGTAAATTGTTTCTTAAGTATTATGTATCATACAACCTGCTATATCCACATAATGAAGGAATACCTTCACATTATAAAAAATAAATATTTAAGATAATTATTTTTTGAATGTAGTACAATGGCTTGAAATCCATATAAAAATCAAAGACAGATTCTATATGAATCAACCACCAATTCAGTTTAAATAGATTTAATTGGCATTAAGTTGTAAAGTATACTTACTAGTGTGGAACTAATTAATAGAATTTTCAGCTCCTTCAGTCTATGACTTTTTCAAAGATAAGCTGAAATTCTGGATGGGGAAGTGGAAATGACCAAAAATGACTATGCATATGATTTTAATTTACTTCCCACATTTCTGGAGGAATTAAGAAAATCGGTGTAGTGTTTTGTGATGCTCTCCTAGTGGGGCGCTGTAGGATCAGCATTGGACTATGAATCACAAGGTCAACAATTCAAACCCACCAGCTGCTCCACAGAAGCCTACACAGGGTCACTATGAGTCGGAACCAACTTGACTGCCCTTAACAACAACAGCAATAGAAGCAGAATGCCGTGGCTCCAGAGGATCCTCACTGGGCTGGAAACCCCACTAGCCACTCCACAGGAGACACATGAAGCTTCCTACTCCCACAAAGACTTAAAACTCTCAGAAACCATACACAGGATTGCTATGAGTCAGAATTGACTCAAGTACAATATAAAACTACACTCATCAACTACAATATAAAACAAAGTAAGAATGTAATATGAGAACCAACAAAAATAGATAATTATAGTTTATAATGCTGGAAGGATAAACAATTGCTATAAGTAAACTTCTATGTTACCAAAACTTTCTATAATGCAATGAAATAATTTAGAGAATTTTTTTTTCAAAATAATTACATAAAAATCCATTGCACCTTTGGTAAATGTATTGTCTTGTTGTTGTTGTTACTTTGACTACTGGGTGGTGGTGGTGTACTGTGGAGTGGATTCTGACTCATGGTGACCCCGCATAGAATTTCCAAAGCTGTAAATTTTGATGGGAGCAGAAAGCCTCATCTTTCTCCTGTGTGATGGCTGGTAGTCTCGAACTGCTGACCTTATTCATCTCTCATACTTCAGTCATACTTGTTAGGAGGGACCAGTCCCTGGAGAAGGATATCATATTTGGTAAGATGGCGGGTCAGAGAAAAAGAGGGAGAACCCCAGCGAGATGGATTGGAAAAGTGGCAGCATCAATAGGCTCAAGTGTGGCAACAATTGTGAGGTTGGCCCAGGACAGGGCAGTGTTTTATTCTGTTGTACATAGGGTGATTATGAGTCAGTACCTAACTCAATGGCACCTAACCACAACAACATCATTATACCTGAATCAACTTCCCTCATATAGCACATGTTTTCATTTCTTGTACACCGGACAACAATTTGTGTTTAGAAATTTTTGAAATGTTATTTTCTCTACCTCATCTCCATAGAGATGATTCTTTACCTCAGATATCCTTTCTCTGATTCTAAATGTTCTTTACTTTTCTTTCCAGCATCTAAAACTATGCCTAGACATCCTTCAGTTTCCTGACACCATTGCTTACTGTTTTGTGTTCCATTGCCCTTAAGCTACTATTGTCTGCAATCTGCATTCTAGCTATAAATTATGCATGTGCCTCTAACACCACCTATAAATGTATTTTTTCTGCATTGTGCTCCCTAATATGAATGTTAATCCAACTCCAAGATAATGGATTTAGGCGTTGTAGATTCATGCAGATGTTTTTGATATCTGCCCTATTCCTGCACAGTTGTCCCCTCTATAGCTTGCAGTTTAATGATTATCTTGTGTTTCTCCACAAAATTCTTCTATCAACAACTTCCAAACTCAACTATCCTCACTTAAACTGCTTTCCATGTTACCTTCTTTCAGATCCTAAATTTAATAGAAAGTGAAAAAACAAATAAACCATAAGATGTTTTTAAAATGAGGTAAAGAAATGAGTTCTAGTATAGCACTACAGGACAAAGCACTGAACCACAAGATCAGGTTGAACCACAAGGTCGGAAGTTCAAACTCACCAGCCACTCCTTGGAAACCCTATATGTGCTATGAGTCCAAACTGACTCAGTGGCACGTAATAACAGCTACAAAGAAAGGAAACGTCACTGAGGATTTTTCCTGTGTACAGTCAAAATAATTAATTTCTATATGGATAGATGCACAAGTTGAACAGGTATGGGAGGAAAAGCAGGCCTATACCCACACATATTTAAAGATTTGAAAGTGGATATTTATAAATGGGCTGCAACCTCTGCTGCAAACACACATATGAATGTGATGGAGCCTACAGTAGGCAAAGCAATGAAAACGTCTTAGAGATTAGCAAACCTCTTAAGGCAATGATTTCCTAGGTCTTGGGGCTCAGAATCTCCAGTGGACTAATGGAACATGTGAACATCACTCTACACAACTCTGAGATCAAGAGAACTAGATGGTGCCCAGCTACCACTACTAACTACTCTGAAAGGGATCACATTAGAAGGTCCTGGATTGAGTGGAAGAAAATGTAGAACAACATTCAAAACTATTTTTAAAAGGCAGGACTTACTGTTTAGAAAGAGACTGGAGGACGCCAAGACTTTGGCCCTCTACGACCTTTGAGCCAAGCAGTAGATAGGTATATAGGGGGACAACAACACTAGTAAGGTATGCTCGCCATGGAATGGTCAATCATTCAAAATCAGAAGGGCAACATTTACCTAAGGATAAAGTTAAGTAGAGATGGGAAGGTGGATGGACCAGAAATAGGAAGGACAGGGAGAACATGGGAGAACTGTTGTTCCATGGAGGGCATTGCAATCATTGAGATGAAACAATTATGATTTGTTGAATGACAAACTGATGATCTTGTCTTTAACCTTCACTAAACTCAAATGAAAAGTTACAAAAAGAAGAAGAAATTATTTAATAGGTAAAACTTCAGAAACAATTCTGATGAGACACTTTAGGATAAGCAGTTGACTGCTAACCATGAGGTCAGTGATCCAAACCCACCAGCTGCTCCTCAGAAGCCTTATACAGAGTCGCTTTGCCTTGGAACTGACTGGATGGCTCTTAACAATGACAACAACAAAACATTAAAAAAAACTTTTGGCAGCATTCGATAGCATCATTTAATATGCAAATGAAAATAAGAAAGCAAGAGAATTGATGGATCTGAATTGTGTGGGTGAAGAATATTGAATATACCATGCATGCGCTGTGAGAAGAACAAACCAATCAGTCTTAAAGGAAATACAACAGGAATGCTCCTTAGATGAGATGATGATGAGACTGACTCACTTGTTTTGGACTCATCATCAGTAAAGCCCCATTGCTACGAAAGGGTATCATATTTACTTAAGTAGAGGGTCAATGTAAACTTGGAAAACCTTCATACAATGGACTGATAGAATAACAACAACAATAGACTAAAAATATCAGACATCGTGGAAATAGGAAAGGACAGGGAAATGTTCATTCTGTTGTTCACGACTATGTATGTTGACAATTCAGCCATGCAAGTTATGTTAGCAACTAAGCCATAATCTTAACGGACTGATGCAGTGGCTGCAACAAGGGACTCAAATGTAACAATTGTGAGGATTGTGCAGGACCTGGCAACGCTTCCTTCTGTTGTGCATACGGTGGCTATGACTCACAACCAAATGGACTGCATCTAACAAAAGCAACAACATAGTGGTTTAGCTCAAATGAAAGTTATTTTTCACTTCTATAATGTCTAATGTGATTATATGGCTCTTCTTGGTAACTTACTCCAATGATGACTCAGCTACTCACTCTACATTCATTTTGCAATGCAATCATTTTAAAATTTGCATTCAGCCAAAAGGTTAGGAGAGTAGAGAGAACACAAATCATTTTATAAGTGCTTCAGATCAGAAACTATATATCACACTCACATCCTCATTGACAAGAATTGTTTGCATGGGCCCACGTCAATTGAAGAAAAGTTGTAAAAGTAAGAACAAGCATGACTATTTGGAAAGAGCTGTCTCTGCCACATTCATTGTTATTTATAATTCACATAAAAGAATTTTCATATACTTAATAGACTAGTAGGGATCGTGGTTCTGCAGTGACAGAATTCTGGCCTTTGATGTAGGATTGGGTCCCAGACAATATTGCTTATGCTGAGTCACTACCCTTCTATCAGTGAAGACTTGTATGTTGCTATGATGCTGAACAGGTTTGCATGCTGCTATGATGCTGAGCAGGTTTCAGCAAAGCTTCCAGGTGAAGGCAGACTATGAAGGAAGGTCTGGAAATATGTGAACACAAATCAGCCGATGAAATGGATCGTAGTTGTCTGATCCACAACTATCCCTGCTACATATGATGCAGAACTTTATTCAGTTGTGCATGGGATCAAAATGTATGCAATAGCAAACAAACGCAAGAAAAGGATACATTATTCAGCTGTCAATTATTTTATCATCATTGCTTTAAAACGAGACCGTATTTTGTTATAACAGTTACTATCGTTAGGTGCTATTGAGTCAGCTAAAAGTCATATTGACCATATGCTCAACAGAAAGAAACACTGCCAGTTCTCATTTGATATAAACATTGTTATGTTTGAGCCCATTATTGCAGCCATTGTGTCGGTACATTTCATTGTGGGTTCTTTTTCTCTGATCCTCTATTTTACCAAGTATGATGTTGAAAGTATGTGAGATCAAGTCTTCTCATCTTCACTTGTAATGAGCATTTGGGCTGTACTTCTTCTATGACAGATAATTTTTGTTCTTCTGTTGCTTTCAATATTCTTTGCCAACGCCATAATTCAAAGGCATCCATTTTCTCTCTGGTCTTTCTCATTCATCGTCTAGTTTGCATATGCATATGAGGTAGTTGAAAATACCGAGATTGGGCCAATCTTCAAGGTGGCATCTTTGCTCTTTAACACTTTAATAAGACCTATTGCAGCAGATTCGCCCAATGCAATATGTCTTTTGATCTCTTGAGTGCTACTTCAATGAGCATTGGTTGAGAAGATAATTAAAATGAAATCCTTGATAAATTCAATCTTTCTCCTTATTCCATGGTGTTGTTTATTGTTACAGTTGTGAAGATTGTTTTTCTTTACATTGAGTTGTAATACATACAGAAGTCTTTAATCTCCACCAGTACCATCTTCTGGTCTGCACTTTCACTAAAAAGATTATGTCATCTGCATATCCCAGGTTCCTCAAGACATTATGTCTGAAGGGTGAGTGATGAGTCTCATCATCCTGATTTCTAAGGAGCATTCTAGCTACACTTCTTCCGAGATAGATTTGTTATTCTGGCAGTCCATTGGACTTTTGATATCTCCTCCAATACCATAATTTAAGTATATCAATTATTCTACAGTCTTCCTTATTCATCGCCCAACTTTCACATGAATATGAAGCATTGAAAAGACCATGGGCTGGTCAGGTACAACTTAGTCCTCCCATGGATATCTTTGCTGTTTAGCACTTTAAAGAGGTCTTTTGCAGCAAACTTACTAATGCAATATGTCTTTTGATTTCTTGTCTGCTGCTTCAGTGAGTATTGGTTGTGGATCCAAGCAAAATGAAGTCTTTGACAGCTTCCAGATTTTCTCTATTTATCATTATTTTTTTCATTGGTTCAGGTGTGAGTTTGTTTGTTTGTTGTTGTTGTTTCTTTACATTGAGGTGCAATCCATACATTTCATCTTTACCAGTCAATATTTTAAATCCTCTTCACTTCCCACAAGTAAAGTTGAATCATCTGCATATCACAGTTAATGAGTCTTCCTCCACTTTCTTCTTCATTTTATTTATTCTCAGATTACTTCTCAGATAATTTACTCAGCATACATGCTGAATAAATATCATGAAAAGATATAATCCTGGTGCAAACCATTCCTAATTTTAAACCTTTCTGTGTCTCTTTGTTCTGTTTGAATGACTGCCTCTGGGTCATTCAAAATGGCCAATATCAGTCCATTTCAGCTTACTAATGCCTTAGATATTGATCTTGATATATTCCATTTCAGTTTTGACACCTTCTAATTTGCTGGAGTGGCATTGTAAGTTAATGTGCTAGACTGCAAAGTCTATTTGAACCGCAGGGTCAGCAATTCAAGCTAACCAGCTGCTCCTCAGAAACCCGATATAGGATTGCTATGGGTTGGAACCAACTTAACGACACTCAACAACAACACTAATTTTCCTAGATTCATACTTTGTACTTTCCAACTTCCAATTATTAGCAGATGTTTGCAGCTGTTTCTCATAATTTTGAGTTGTGCCCCATCAGCAAATGACAATCCTGAAAGATTTGCTCCATTCACGACATTATGGTGAACTCAGTCTTGAAGAGGCAGCTCTTACCCAGACTTATTTTGAATGCCTTGGTACCTAATAGGCTCATCTTCTGGTACTATTGTTCTGCTGCTGTTGATAAGATTTTCAGTGGCTAATCATTGAGATGTGGTCAGCCTCTCCTTCTTCCTAATTTGACTTAGTCTGGAAGCTCAGAGGAAATATGTCCACTATGGATGACCCTGCTGGCATTTAAAATACCACTGGGAAAACGTCCAGTACCACAGGAACACAAGCCACAGTATGATAAACTGACAACTAGGTGATGGATTTTGTCCGTAGGTTCTGATGATGTTACAACCCAAAGCTTCAATTTTCTCTTCAGTTCTTTCAGCTTCTGAAATTCTGAGTGTGTTCCTCCCTTTTGTATTTTTTACCTCCGGATCTTTGCACATTTCATTGTAATCCTTTACTTTGTTTTCTCCAGCTGCCTTAAGCAATTCTTTATTCAGCTCTTAGCATCATTTCTTCTATTCAATTTATTTGTTCTAGGTTCAAGAGCAAGTTACAGAGTCTCTCCTGTATCCAGTCTGGTATTTCTTTCTTTCTTTTTAATGACCTTTTGCTTTCTTTATGTATGTCGTTCTATATGCTTTCCATAACTCCTCTGAATCTTCGTTCATTAATGTTCAATGCATTAAATCTGTTGCCATAGTCTCTAAATTCAAGTGGGATATATGTTGGTCCTCTTATACTTGCTTTAATTTTCTTCAGCTTTAACCTCAACTTGCATATTGCTGTTGATAGTGTGTTCCTGTCCTTCTTTTAGCTGATAATTTGAGCTTCTCCACTGTCTCTTCCCACAGATGTAATCAGTGTGATTCCTGTTTATTTCATCTAGTGAGGTTCATGCAGATTTTCATCATTTTTATTGTTGATAAAAGATATTTGCAATGAATAAGTCATTTTTCTTACAAAATTCTGTAAGTGTAATTTCTATCATCAAGGCCAAAATTTGCAAGCACTGGCCACTTCTCTTTGTTTTCTAATTTTTACATTCTAATCATCAGTAGTTATCAATGCATCTATCTTGACTGCATGCGTGATCAATTTAATACTGAAGCAAGTTGGTTCGATTTCTTCTTCCTTGGTTTCGGTTGTTGTTAGGTTCCATCTAATCAGTATTGACTGATAGCGACCTCTGCACAACAGAATGAAACACTGCCTACCAACTTCACAATCATTGCTCACATTTGAGCCCATTGTTACTGCCACTGTGTCAATCCATTTCATTAAATAATAGTTGTATCAATTGGTCTTCCTTCTTATGCATATATATTATCCTACTACAAACAACATTGTATTTTAATATAGATCTTGAAATTTCTTTTTTGGTGATGAATGTGATGTCATTCCTTTTCAATATGTCATTCCCAGCATAGTAAGCCATATGATTGTTTGTCTGATTCAAAATATCCAATACCTGTCCATTTCAGCTCAGTAATGGTGATCTTTATGCATTCCATTTCATGTCTGATGATTTAAAATTTTCCTAGATTCATGCTTAATATATTCCATGGTCCAATTATAAATGGATGCTTTCAGCTATTTCTTCTAATTTTGAGTTGTTCCCCATCAGTAATATAAAGCCCCCCCCAAAAAAAAAACAAAGGTCCAAAGTACGTCATTAAGGCATTAGGCTAGACTGCATTGAGGAGGCAGCTCTTCCTGGCTAATGTTTTTGAGTGTCTTTTTACCTAAGGCATTCGTTTTCTTGTACTACATTGTTGTTGTTGTTATGTGCTATGCAGTCGGTTCCGAGTCATACCGACCCTGTAACGGTTCCGACTCATAGCGACCCTGTAACAGGGTTTCCGAGGCTATAAATCTTTACGGGAGCAGAACGCCTCATCTTTCTCCCACGGAACAGCTGGTAGTTTCGAACTGCTGACCCAGAGTTTTGCAGCCCGATCCGTAACCACTATGCTACCAGAGCTCCTTTGTACTATATTAGACAATGTTTTACTGCTATTCACAAAGTTTTCAGGGGATTTTCTGGTAGTGTAGTGGTTACAAATCGGGCTATGAACCTCAAGATCAGCAGTTTGAAACTACCAGCTGTTCTGGAGGAGAAAGATGAGGCTTTCTGCTCCCGTAATGATTTACAGTCTTGGAAATCCTGTACATGCTTACTATGAGTCAGAAACAACTCCGTGGCACATCACCACCACCACCATCCTTCAGAAGTAGACCGCCTATTTCTTATCCCTAGTCAGGTTTTCCAGAGTCCTGCTGTGCTGTAGATTAATGCGCTGGACTGCAAAATCGGTTTGAAATACAAGGTCGGCAGTTCAAGCTCACCAGCCTCTCTTGGAAACCCTATACAGGGTCATAATGGGTTGGAACCGACTTAACAAAGTCAGTCAGGTTTTAGATTCCTGGTATGGTACTACACCAGGAAAAACACTAGATTCCTAACTGCAGGATCGGCACTTCAGAACCACCAGCCACTTTTTGGAAACCCTGTACAGGATCTCTGTGTGTGGAAACGTCAACTAACAACATTAACAACAGTCTATTAGAAGTCTGGAAGTTCCCCAGAATCCAGTCCAGGATAGGTGACCCTGCTCGTCTTTGAAAAACAGTGGCATAGCTTTCCATTTCACAGCTACACACGAGCCACGATAAATGACAGACTTGTGGGGAACATAGTTACTAGTATGAAGTAAATCATCAACTAAACCATCGCCAATTTTATTTGTGACAATTGGTATCTTTATCTGTCTAGCACACCTACTTTCCTCTTTTAGGAATCTAGCAGCTTGTTTCTTTGGGAATAAAATTTGTTTTCTTTTACTGTGAAAAAGATAGTCCTCAGTGAAAATACCCATAGGTCTGGCTCCGGTATTTTTCTAATACAGGGAAATGTTTAGACTTTAATCATGAACACCAACACCCTCCTCTCTCATTCCACAAATAACATTTTACTATACTTAATTTATCACCTAACAATCCATCTATGTATCCCACTATCATATATCAAGATATTTTATTTTTGATTTATTTTTAACGAAGTTGCTAATAGCAATAGCTTGTTACCCCCAGATACTTAAACGTGCATGTTATTGACTAGAGTTCATTATTTGTTTTGAATAAATCTTTGTTGTTGTTGTTGTTATGTGCCGTGGAGTCGGTTCCGAC
>NW_006408628.1:2377682-2385745 GCF_000296735.1 Chrysochloris asiatica
ATTTACACCCTCGGAAACCCTGTACAGGGTCGCTATGGGTCGGAACCGACTCGACAGCACTTAACAACAACAACAACAACGCTACTACCAGAGCCACATTTAAATGGAAACATATATTACATTATATTTCATGTACGGTTTCTTTCATTTGGCATAATGTTTTTGAAATTCACCTGTGCTGTATATAATTGTACATCATTCCTTTTACTTTTCATTCGTATTCTTTTTTACGAATAAAGCAGTTTGTTTGTCAACTCAACTATTGAGTTTTCTACTATTATGAACAAAGCTGCTATAAACAGTCTTATACAAATCATTTTTGAAAATACGTTTTCAATTCTCATCATTGCCCCCAAAGAAATGGAATAGTCAAGTTGCTGAGCAGATATAGATAGTTTTAAAACTATCCACACATTTTCCAGAGTGAGGTATAATTTTGCCCACCCACCTGTGAATGTTCCAGTTGTTCTGCATATTTTCCAACATTTGGTGTTGTCATTCTTTTTAAAATTTGTTTTTCTGGAAGATGTATATTAGTATCTAATAGTGGTTATAGTTTGCATTTATCTTATGACTAACGACGTTGAGCAACATTTCATGGGCTTAGTGGCCAACTGTTTACCTTCTTGTGGTAGCTTCACACATATTTTACCCATTTTTAATCAGGTTATTGTTTTTCATCCTCTAACAAAAAGCAAGCTTTCTTTTCTCATTGTCCTAATTATATGATATTTCTGTTTCACAATTATATTTAAAAAAATGGCTTATCTTCCAGGTGCCACCACAGATATCTGAAACAAGATTTTCATAGCCCTTATGCAAGACAAAAAATGGTCATTAAACATTTTCTTAGAATGTGAAATTTTTTAAGGTTCACATTAAATTAACCAACATTTTAATAATACATTTTGTCAAATTTTTTTAAGATTTTGTCATATCTCCATATCTAGGAACGTGAACAGAATTGGCTATGTGATCCTAAGATCCTATCTGTTGTTGTTGTTTAGTGCCCTTGAGTCAGTTCTGACTCAGAGCGACCCTGTACCAGGGTTTCCCAGGAGCATCTGGTGGGTTTGAACTGCTGACCTGGTGGTTCGTAGTCCAGTGCTGATCCTACAGTACCACACCAAAGGATCCTATTTAGCGCCAAATGTATTTGATGCTAATAAACAATTAAATAATAACAGCTTTAAATACAGTTAATGTGTGTCAACTAACTACTGATATAAACAATCTTTCATTACTGTAAACATTTTACTTGCTATTGTGAATCAGCAGAGTGTTGACGCTAAATTGAGCTTGCTGATTGAATGGTTCAGGGAGGGCACAGGTGCAATGGCCCTATACTTGCATAAATTTTACATTTGCATTTCAGCTCTTTGACTCAGCATAATCTCTGCATCTATCCTCTCAAGTGAATTCTTAATTACTGATTATTTATGTTTTACCTGCTTTGTTTGTTTGCAAGGTTTGCAATAAATTCTGAATATCATTGTGTATGTGTGAGACTGTGTTTGATGTGTAGCAATGGAATCATTTAAGTTCTGAGCACTTGTTAGGAGACTATGTTTTTACATCTACTTGCAATCTCAGGATACTTTTGAATACATGGGAGATTCTGTTTTATTTCATTGCATTACCTTGCAAAATAACCTTGGTTATATACTTCAAGGTCTCCAGTGTTGAGTCATTAGCCGCTATGGAATAGATCAGAATTGCATTACAGCTACAAACTAATGGTAATCCAAGATCTTTGAGGCTTAACGTCAGCATATGGAGAGCTCCTCAGCATTTGCTGGGAAAGAGAGCTAATTTGGACACTTTCAGCTAAATTCTCTCTGGATGACTTCTACAACTGATCTTTAACACTAATACAAAGACTTATGAAAATAAGCAGTGTTCAATTACAACTGAGAGCAATAATACAGACATTTATGCTTATACATTCTAAAGTAGTCATTTATAAAGCAGTATATTTTAACTGGTATGGCACTGTTCCTTAATGTGCTGGACTGCAAAGTCAGTTTTAATTGCAAGGTCAGTGGATCAAGCTCACCAGCCACTCCTCAGAAACCCTCTACAGGGTCACTATAGGTCAGAACCAACTGGACAGCAATTAACAACTACAACAATATTTTAGCATATTTGAATCATTGCTAAATTACTTCGAGAATATTTAGTTACAGATATTGAGGCTCTAATGACAGTAGTAATGGGGATAAATCTATGGAAATTTTATCAGAATTACTTTGTCATTGTTGTTGTTAGGTTCCAAATCATAACAACCCTCTGTACAACAGAACAAAATTCTGCCCAGTCCTGTGCCTTCCCCACAATCATTACTCTGTTAGAATTCATTCTGGCAGTCATATTGGGGGCATTGGGGGGCCGGGTCTTTCTCTTTTTCATTGACCCTTTACTTTACCAAGCATGATGTTCTCTCCAGAGACATGTCCAAATTAAGCAAGACGAAGTTGCGCTGTTCTCACTTCTAAGAAACATTCCTTCTAAGAAAGGTTCTGGCTGTACTTATTCCAGCATTGATAACTTGGTTCTTCTGGTAATCCATGCTATTCTTAACATTCTTTACCACCACCAAAATTCAAATGCATCGATTCTTCTCCCATCTTCTTTAATCCCTGTCCAGCTTTCATATTGCATTTGAGATGTTTTAAAGTACCATGGCTCAGATCAGGTTTACCTTAGTCCTCCTCCAAGTCACATCTTTGCTTTTTAACAATTTAAAATAGGTCTTTTACAGCAGATTTGTCCAACGCAATAAGTCATTTGGCTTCTAGGTTACTGTTTCCCTGGGTTGTTTATGGACTAGAGTGAAATGAAATCATTGATTACTTCATTATTTTCTCCACTTATCATGCTGTTGTTGATTGGTCCAGTTGTGAGAATTTTTTATTTCATTATTCTGAGGTGTTAATTGTATTGAAGATTATATCTTGGAACATCATCAATAAATCGCACAAGTCCTTTTTACTTTCAGCAAGCAAACTTGTGGCATCTGTGTATTATAGGTTGTTAATGAGTTTTCCTCCAATCCTGATGCTGTGTGTTCCTCTTTGTATAGTTAAATTTCTCAGATTATTTGTGCACCATACAGATTGAAAAGTATGTTGAAAGGATACAGCCCTGACACATACTTTTCCTGATTTTGAATTGTGCAGTATACCCTTGTTCTCCTCCCTGTGTCTAGGCACAGGTTTTGCATGAACACAATGAATTTTTCTGGAATTCCCATTCTTTACATATTTGTTAGGATCCACACAGTTGAATGTCTTTGCATAGTCACAAAACTCAGTAAACATCTTTCTCTTACTCTGTTTTAAGTGAAGACCCACATGATGTCCCTCCTTTCACATGGTCTTCTGAATCCAGCATGACTATCTGGAAGTTTCCTGTCAGTATACCACTGCAGCTATTTTTAAATTATCTTCAGCATAATTTTACTTGAATGTGATATTAATGATGTTGTTTGGCAATTTCTGTGTCCCGTTGCACTGGTTTTCTTTGGAATGGGAATTAACATAGATCTGTTCCAGTCAGTTGTCTAAGTAGATGTTTTCCAAATTTCTTAACATAGTCAAGTGAGTATTCTAGTTCTGCATCAGGTTTTTTTGAAACAGCTTGATTGTTACTGCATCAATTCTTGTTTTTCCACCAATGCCCTCAGTGCAGATTGGACTTATTTCTGGAATTATTGAATGCTGACCACTTAATTTTGGTAATGACTCTGTACTCCTGTGTTCTTTCCATGTTCTTTCCATGCTTCCTGTGTCATTTTTTTGCCCATAGAATCCTTAAATATTTCAACTCAAGGCTTGATTTTTTTTTTTTTTTAATTCAGTCATTTCAGCTTGAGAAATGCCAAGTGTACTCTTTCCCTTTGGTTTCCTAACCCCAGGTCTTTTCACATTTCATTATAATACTTTTTCCAATCAACACATCCCTTGAAACCTTGTGTTCCACTCTTTCACTTTCTCACCATGGCTTCCATTCGCCTTGTTGCTCTTGTGTTGTTATGCACCATAGAGTTGGTTACAACTCATCTCATCGTGGCCCTGTATAGGATTTCCAAAGAGCAACTGGTGAATTTGAACCACCCTTTTTGCAGTTCAAACTGACCTTGTGGTCCAGCGCTTTAAACTACAGTGCCACACCAGGACTCCATTCTCCTTCGTTGTTGGTGGTGATGGTATGCTGTGGAGTTGGTTCTGACTCATAGCAACCCATAAAGGGTTTCTGAGGCTGTACAATCTATCTTTATGGGAGTAGAAAGCCTCATCTTCTCCCACAGAAGGGCTGGTACTTTCTAACTGCTGATGGTGAGATTAGTAGCCTGACTCATAACCCCTACGCTACTCCCATTCACCTTAGCTACTGCGAATTTAAAAGCAAAATTGGTTAGCCTGTTCTTAATAAGCATACATTTGAATCTATCTGAATTAGGTACAAGAAAACAACTTGAAGAACATTTACTCTATAGAATTGTGCATGACTGCACAGACTATTAGAAAACGTCCTAATTGCTCTTCTTGCTTTAACTCTCTCCCTACCTGCACATTCACCTGCCTGCTCCACACCCACACTCCTCCCGATCTAGTTATAATAAGATCATGTTGTTGTTGTTGTTAAGTGCTGTGGGGTTGATTCTGACTCATAGAGACCCTGTTTATGGTTTCCAAGGAATGGCTGGTGGATTTGAACTATCGACTTCACTGTTAGCAATCCATTGCTTATCCTACAGTGCCACTTTATGACTCCAAAAGATCATATCTCCTTTACAAAACCCCAGGATGATGTTATCCACTACACCTCAAATGAATTTAAGATTTCTTAATGACCTCTGAGAGCTTTCAGAATCCCAGGTCTTCATTTTCTTTGATTTTCCTGTCTTTTCTACATTCCAGTTTGGACACACCAAATGTGTTTCTACAGTTCTTGTTAATGTTTTTGGCTGGAATGTTTTCTTCAGCCCACATATCTATTAATGAAATTTTACAGCTCATTTTTGTTTTGACTTTAATGTTATCCCCTCAAAGAAGCTTTTCCTTCTTAGCTACTAAAGTAGTCCGTCACAAACAATCACTGTCTGGCCCATTACTTTGCTTTTTACCCTAGCATTAACATTATCTAAATTTATTTGATCATTTATTTGCATGTTTATTTTCTGTCTTTTTGTCTAAAATGTAGAGTGTCCATGGGAATGAAGACCAAATCCATCTTGTCTGCTGGTCTATCACCATTGCCTAACATAGCCCTTGGCACATATTAGGTACTTGCTAAATATGTGGGAATACATGAAAGAATCAGTGAGTAATATGCGTACACTTAACAAAATGCTCACGCACATCATGAATTATGTTCAAGTCCTTGATTGCAAGTGTCTTTATAAGTAACAAGGACAGAAAATGTACAGGAATGAAAAAGGAGGGTACAGAAGAGGAAGCAAGATTACTATAGCAGCATAGCTCTTTTGTTTAATATGTCTGTAACATATATTAAGCAGAACTGATTCTAGAATATGGTGCCACAAGAATAATAAGACACTTAGTGAAATTAAATGATTTGCATGAATGTGTTTAGAGTTTCTGGTATATTTTATTTTTTGGAGAAGATCTATTTAATCATTTTGAGCAGTCAATAGGAGACTGAGCTAGATTGCATCCCCTTTTCCCAAAATGCAAATTAGCTTCTACTAATGTATTTAAATTTCTATTGTACAAATAATGGGAAAGAATGTATTTGTAATCTAGGTTATATTAAAGGATAAATCTTTCTTTATAAGAACATCGTCATGAGACTCAATCCTAGTGTGGCGCTGTAGGATGAGCACAGGATTGCTAACTGCAAGGTCATGTGGTTCATACATACAAGGTCCTGCATAGTTCATACATACCAGCTGAATTTGGAAATTCTAGACAGGGATGTTCTAAGTCTTTACAACAACTGAATTTCAGATCAAACCAAAAACAAAAAGATCTTTTATAATTATTTTTATTTCTGGCAGTTGATGAGCCATTGTGCAAAACTTTTTTTAGTGTTAAAATATCTATTGTCAAACTGGCCTGCCACAACAAAAGATGAGTGGCCTAGTTTAAAATTTAGTCACTGTATTTTTAATTTTTTAATGTTTTATTGTGGACTGTATTTTTTTATCATTAGGTTATTAATATCTCTATTGGGACCAAAAAATTATTTGATATTTGAATTATACATAAAATGAAAAAAAAAAAAAACAAAAAACCATAAAAAAACCACCCTGAAATTATTTTGAACTTTTCAGCTGAGTCTGATTAGCAGTGATTCATGTGTTCATGAGGGAAGTCTGGGAGAAATATCTACCTTTCTATCATCAGAGAAAATACACTGGATTTAACAACACTGTTGGACAGACTACTGTATGAGTAAAAGAGCTCAACACTGTGGTGGTTATCAAGAAATGTGTGATACAGATTGTGAATTCAAGAATTTTGTTATCTTTCTGCAGATATAAAATCTGGCTACTTTAACAATTATAAGGACACACTCCAAACCATAACAATGAATCCCAATTTATTTATCACTTTAAAATTTAATAAGGATTTTCATATCTATTATTTTATTATCCTAGTAAGTTTTGAAGTTATGATTATATTGATTTTTAAAATAGGGAAATGAGATACAGAGAGGGCAAATGGTATTTTCTCCAAGTCATTTAGTGGCGGGTGGCATTAGACTAGAACAAGATTGTAATATTAAAGGCATGAGTTTATGTCTTTATAGAAACTATATGAACTTTATATAAACCCATTGGTTAGATGAGTACCTGGTACACTGTATGTGCTGAATAAAAATTTGCTGACTAAAGAAATTCCTAACCTGAGCCTTGTCTGGTGCCATTGGGATCTAATTGACTGTGCAGTTCTAGGGTAGGTAGGAACAGCATTATAATTTATCTTAATTTCCTTAATTTTAGCATAAGTATTTGGGCCCTGTTGTTGTTGTTGTTAAGTTTCGTCGAGTCGATTCCAAACCATAGTGACCCTGTATAGGTTTTCTGAGGAACAGCTAGTAAGCTTGAACCACAGACCTGGCAGTTCAAACTTAGATGTTAAATAAATGTTTAATGATATGCAGACTGCATGAGTTCAAACCATGTGTAAAAATAACGTAAAGAAGAGAGTTGACTAGATTTTTCAAATAGGCTTTATAAAGGATGCAACACTTGGTAGAGTATTTCAGAGGATGAACGAAAGAAAGATTCAAAGAGAGCAGGACATTCCTGGTAAGAAAATAATGTAGAACCAACCATATTATTTCAAAATTTCATGTTTTATACTAGAGGCTGGAAAGAACTAAGGTGGCAAAAAAATAAATATAAAAGGCACTCACTCATTTTATTCTACAATGTTAATGCTAACTACTCATCTGTCAGTCTGTCATATTGTAGGGGTTTGTATGTTACTGTGATACTGGAAACCATGCCACAATATTTTAAATACTAGCAGGGCACCCCCTAGTGGACAGTTTCATCAGAGCTTCTAGAATAAAACACACTAGGAAGAAAGACAAGTGGACCACTTCTGAAGGGTTAGCCATTGAAAGCTGGATGAATAGCAGTGGAACATTCTTTAATATAGTGCCAGAAGATGAACCACTCATATTGGAAGGCACTGAAAATATGACAGGAGATAAACTGCCTCCTCAAAGTAGAGTTGACCTTAATGATATATACAAAGCAAAGCTTTCACAATCTTCATTTGCTGATGGGGTCAATTCTAACAGAAACAGCTGCAAATATCCATTAATAACCAGAACATGTAATGTACTAAGTATGTTGTTGTCAGGTGCCTTCGAGTCAGAACCAACTCATAGCGACCCCATGCTTAGCAGAATGAAACAATGTCCGATCCTGGGCCAACCTCACTACCACTCCCACACTTGAGTCCATCAATGATGCCACCTGGCCAATCCATCGCGTTAGGGGTCTTCCTCTTTTTCTCTGACCCTCCACCTTACCCAGCATGACATCCTTCTCTCCGGACAACATGTCCAAAGTATGAAAGACG
>NW_006408628.1:2388045-2407002 GCF_000296735.1 Chrysochloris asiatica
AGAAGGATGTCATGCTGGGTAAGATGGAGGGTCAGAGAAAAACAGGAAGACCCCCAACGAGATGGATCAGCCAGGTGGCATCATTGATGACGTCAAGTGTGGCGGCGGTAGTGAGGTTGGCTCAGATTCGGACATTGTTTCATTCTGCTGTGCATGGGGTGGTTATGAGTCTGTTCCGACTCGATGGCACCTGACAACAACAACAATGGTTTACTATGCAGGAAACAAGATGTTCAAGAGAAATGGCTTTGTATTCAGTACCAAAAAGAGCATTTCAAGATATGTCTTGAAGTAGGTTGCTCTCTATTAGAGTACATTGCTATAATAGGATAATATTCATAGGCCTACAAGAAAGATCAGTTAATATCACTATTATTAAAACTTATTAAAGTAAATTTACGTATTCTTTGTGTGGCACTGAATGATAAGCACTTAACTGCTAAACATAAGATATGGCAAATGGATTTTAATAAGCATAAACAATGGCTATACACATGGATCTCAGCAGATGGAATACTCTGGAATCAAACTGACTATATCTGTTGGAAGAGATGAAGGAGAAGCTAAATATCATCAGTCAAACTAGGCCAGGAGCAGACTGTGGAACAGACAATCAATTGCTCATATGCAAGTTCAGGTAAAATTAAAGAAAAATTTTAAAGTCCATGACAGCCAAAATATGAACTTGAATATATCCCACCTGAATTTAGAGCCCATCTAAAGTTCAGATTTGTTACATTAGACACTAATGACTGAAGATCCAAAGACTTATGGGATGACATCAAGAACATCATATAGGAAGAAAGCAAAAGGACATTAAAAAGACTGGGAAGTAAGAAAAGACAAAAATAGATGTCAGAGGAAATTCTGAACTTTGATCTTGAAGATAACAAACCTAAAGCAACTAGAAGAAATGATGAAGTAGAAGAGTTGAACAGAAAATTTTAAAGGACTATTTCAGAATACAAAGTAAAGTGTTATAATGAAATGTACAAAGATCTGGAATTAGAAAACCAAAAGGGAAGAACATGCTCAGCATTTCTCAAACTGAAAGAACCGAAGAAAAATGCCAAGCCTCAGGTTACAGTGCTGAAAGATTCTATGGGCAAAATATTGAATGACACAGGAAACATCAAAGAAGATGGAAAGGAATACACAATCACCGAATGAAAAATAATTGATCATTTCAAAAGGCAGCATATGATCAAGTCCCTATAGTTTTGAAGGAAGAACCAAGATGCACTGAAGGCACTGGTGTACAAACAGGGCTCCAGGATGATGGAACACAAACTGAAATGATTCAACAAATTGATGTGGCACCCAAGGTGTAGACTTGTCTGTTCCAAGAATGAGGTGGATTTGCACAGTGACAGTAACAACGGGTTAATATGTAACAATTGTGAGGATGGCACAGGCCTGGGTAGTGTTTTATTCTGTGTGTGTAGCATCTCTATGAGGCAAAACCAACTCACAGGCACATAACAATAGCAACATGTGGAAATGACACTAACTTCTGTGACGGAATTTGTGGTTCAATAAATTAGCTCCCTTCATGTGTTTAAAATTTGGTGTTTTGTCTTAAAAATGGTACTACCAATACCTAGGAATCTTATTTCTCTAGCCATTCAACGAATATTTTATTTATTTAAAAAATGTACAGTCTATGTGGTGCTGTGGGTTAATGTGCTGAACTGCAAAGTCAGTTTGAACCGCAAGGTAGGCAGTTCAAGCTAACCAGCATTCTCCTCGGAACCCTATACATGTTCTCTATGGGTCAGAACCGACTTGACAGCACTTCACAACATTTTAAATACAGCATTAATCTTAGTCATTTGCCTTTTCAGTAAGATATCATCTAAAGACAATTTAGTAATTTTAAAAGTCAATTTTATATTCGAGTTATTATGTGGGACATTTATTTCCTTTTAGTATCTTTATAATATGTTGTTGCTAAGTGTCGTCGAGTCAGTTCTGACTCAGAGTGACCCTGTATATAGACAATAAAATTTGTTTCAGTTTAAATGTGAAAGCTAAGCAAAATAGCATATGGTATTCCTTTTAACTGCCCAATGTGGATCATTCTGAAGAGAAATGACATTTTAAAAAATTTATTATAAAAATTTATGGTAACATTAATGAAATTTTAAAGAAGAAAGTAAATCACCTAACTCAATCTTACCTCCCCAAACACAGTCATTGATTTATTTTTAAAATTGTTTCCTTGTGATCTTTGAACATGTATTTTGTTCTTTGCATAAATATACTGGTTACAATTAATGAGCATGGGATTGTGTGTGAGTTGTGTGTATGCATGTATATGTATATTGCCTAAAGAAGTCACATTATTACTCAATTTATTAAATATGTATATTTTCTAACATGCATTTTTTATTTAATACTGCACACTTAATGTACTTTTGGACTCCTGGTGTGGCGCTGTGAGTTAATGCACCAGACTGCAAAGCTGTGTATATTGCAAGGTCAGCGGTTCAAGCTCACCAACTACTCCTCAGAAACCCTATACAAGGTTGCTATGAGTTAGAACTGACTCGATGGCTCTTAACAACCACAATGTACTTTAGAATTTGAAAAAGTATTTCAGTCCACACTACATCAAACTAAAATATAAATTCCATTAAAATTATGTTTACTGGGAAGCCATCAAGGCAAGCAATCGAGTTCCCTCAGGACAAATCCCCTTCTAAAATTGAAATTCAAAGGGAACACATGAGCAGTCATGTAGGCTTGCTGATGACCATGTTGGTCTACTGGTGTGTGGAAGAGGGGGAAAAGCAGCAATGAAGAAATGGGCAGAGTTCAATCACATTCCTTGGACTCCCGTTGACCTGGAGATGAGAGAGAGAAGAGGAAGGGCTGGTTGGTCCAAAGTGTGGTGAGACCTTGGGACACCTGAGCCCATGGACAAAGACCTCAGAAGGCTAGAGCTGAGAGTGAAGCATCAAGCTGATAAGAAGTGAGGGGAGATGCACAAGAACACCCAAACTTGCAGATAGTACCCATTTGACTTAGACTCGAAGGCTTAATGATCAGAACTCGACTAGAGGAAAAAAAAACACACAAAACAATTTTTGATAAAATAAATGATGTTAAATTGCTATAATTTTATGAACTTGACTAATACTCATGGAGGTAGTAGCTCTAAATACCAACAGAGAAGGAAGGAGTCTTCACATCAAGTATCAATGCTATCCACTCTTTACACAGGGTAGATAGGGATGAGCAACTTAGACATTGGCTATCTAAAATGAGGGGGTGATAAAGGCATGAAGTGACTGGCTTACAAAGTTTCAAGAGGGAGTTTAGTTTAAGAATGTGTGAGGGAAGATAGAGTCCCCACTGAATAGTTTTCATCTTGTCTAGATGGGTCTAGTAAAAAGAGATGGATCAAAGATTCTTACGATTCAATAGTGAGCAATTGTTATCATGACTAATTGTGACTGTCACAATTGTAAATGTAGAATTTTGTACCCAAAATGGGGAAGTAGTTAATCTTACAGTCCAGGAACAGAGGACTCTAGGGCCATCAAGGGAAAAGAGCACAAGGGAAATGCAGGACCCTATCCAGAGAAGCAGCAATGCCAGAGATGTAGGCAGAGATGGGGACCTGGAGAGAGGGAGCAACTGAGGACTCTAGATTCATGGGAAGAGAGGGACTAATAGCTGGTGGCCAGGAGGCAGAATAGCAGTATGTGCCCCTTTGGTAATGTAAATTATTGTATATGCCTGAGTGTTTTAAAAAAAAAAAAAAAAGACAGGGCTAAAATGAATAGAAAGAAATACTGTTAACTGAGGGTACATGGAGGGGATTATAATCATTGTAGTGAAACAAATTGCATGATTTGTTGAATGTAAAACCGATAATCTGCCCTGTTAACTTTCACTCAATTCATAATAAAACATTAAAAAAAAAGATTAAGGCAAAAAATTATGTTATGTATTTTACATCTATGATCTACTTATTTGATAGGAGATTTTCCCCAGGGATTTTGAAAGAAGTTTTTCATTCAGGGGGAAATAATTGCACCACAGAGAAAGTCTGTGGGAGAAATCTAGTTCAAACACTTAAACTGGAACCAGAAGTCAAAATTCTGATCACTGAATCCTAAGGGGATCTTTTACCTTCGATTTATTTTCAAATTAACATTTGGTAAAGAATTTTATCTTGAAATATTTGCTTAAGGACAAATGTTATTTCCTGATCCAGATTCTATAATAAGTCAGTGACAGAGATGGAATTTTCAAAACAGAAAGAAAATGTCTTGTGACACCAAAATCTTTATGTGTTGAAACTGACTTGACAACAACTAGTTTGATTTTTTTTTTTTTGAATCATCAGTACACACCGTTTCATAACGTACCTCCCTCCATTGAACTTTAAGTTCCTTTAAGGTGTCACACTCATTGTTGTGTTCCCAGAGCACAGGTACAGTATCACTGAGTAGCTTACCAGTGAATTCTACTTACCTATATAAATATTCAAAGAGCTGTGGTAGCGTAGTGATTACGAATCGGGCTGCGAACCGGAAGGTCAGCAGTTCGAAACTACCAGCTGCTCCGCGGGAGAAAGATGAGACGATCTGCTCCCATTAAGATTTACAGCCTCGGAAACCCTATTCATGGTCGCTATGGGTCGAAACTGACTCAATGGCACTTAACAACAACAACATATAAATATTCACTTGGCAAATATCTTTGCTAATTCCATTTGCATAATCTTTGTTCGGATATTTTACAGTTCAGAACTCCATTTTGGACTATATTTTGAACTACAAACCCAGCATATTTTAAAAAGTGAAATAAGGTCCTTTTTGTGACTTTAAAAAAAAATATTCTTAGAGAAAGTGTGATAATAAAGCTCTTGTTTGATAAAATGGATGAAGTATCTTGGAAACTGAAGAAGAGTGGAGTAAACAGTTAAGCACTCAACTCCTAGCTGGAAAGTCAAGTGTTCAAACCCACCCATAGACACTGAGAAGAAAGGCCTGGCGAACTGCTTCAAAATTTTCTACTTTGCACATGTGGGGTCACCATGATTCAGAATAGACACCATGGCAATTAACAACATCTGCTTACTTGAGTTTTCTTTCTGGATGCCAATCTTAATGTCCTGTTACTATTCCACTTGCAACATGTTATTGCTGTTGTGAAGTACCATGGAGTTGGTTTCAACTCATAACAACCTTTTATAGGGTTTCTGAGGAGTGGTTGATGGGTTTGAACTAGCAATCTTCTGTTTAGCAATCTAGTGCATATCCTACAGAGCCACACCAGGATCAGAAACTCCTCAAAATGATACATACACATTGACGTGTGTACTCCAGATTCTGCCTAGATGTCGAATTTCGTGTCTCATCAACCTACCTCTTTCATCTTATCATAATTCAACAATAGTAGCTGCCCTCTGTTCATGAAAGAAATATCACAATCCATGCCATGTTAGAACTTTTCATTTGCTTTCCCATCATCCTGGAATGATTATCTTTGATTAGTTCCGTTGCTGGTTCCATAGTCTTGCAGGTATTAGCTTAAATATTCTCTTCTCAAATAAATGTATTTAGATTGTTGTTGTTAAGTGTCATTGAGTCAGTTCTAACCCATAGTGACCCTGTATAGGGTTTCCAAAGTATTTAGGTTGGCTTTTCTTAAATAGGTGTCCACCGGGATTGTATGTTACACCACATTTTTATTGTTTTTACAATAATTCATATTCACTGACTGTCTTCTCCAACCAAGTGTAAGTTTCATGAATACAGAAACCTTTTTTCCACCTTTTACCTTGACATAGCCACTGTGTGGTAAAATTAGTTTTTGGTACACGGTACGTGCCTAACAAAAATTTGAGGAGCACATCAATATTTGCTGAAGAAATGTTAACATTTGAGATAGCCTATTATACACAGTAAATTAATTTGATGTTTTTAAATGCCGGAGAATCAGTTCTGACACAGAGTGATCCTATATAGGGTTTCCAAGCCGACCTTGCGGTTCAAACTGACTTTTCAGTCCAGCACATTAACCCGCAGTTCCATACCAGAGCTCCGTGTATACGGCTTCCAAGGAACATTTAGGTTTGAACCATTGCCCTTGCAGTTTGCTTATCCTACAGCACCACACCAGGACTCTAAGGTAAAAATGTTGTTATGATTCAAAGCAAACCCTGGATAGAGTTTCCGAGGCTTTAAATCTTCACAGGAGCAGAAAGCCTCATCTTTCTCCCATGGAGTGGCAGGCAGGCTTGAATTGTGACCCTTGTGGTTCCCAGTTCAGCGTTCATCATATAGAGCCGCTGACCTCCCCCAAGTGGATGATAGCGATGAAAAAGGGGCTCTCGTGAGTTTTGTTTTTATTTGAAGAAGAAAAAACTAGTTTTTAAAATTTTAATTATATGAATTTAGTAGGTGCCTTGTAATTTTTAATATTTAAAATTCATATCTCCCACCATATAGTAACTAGATCAAAAGTTCATGAATTTGGATGTTTGTGAGAAATTTAATTTTAATAAATTTAAAAAGATGTCTTTAAACAAAATGTTGAAATCTTATTGAAATAAATTCTGGGAAACCACCCTGAAAGTAAAAAGAAAATAATAAAAAAGCAGAATTTTGTTTTATATTAATTTCACTGAATTATACAAGCCTAAAGGTTTTACTTTGAAGAGTGTTCACTCTATACGTGATTCTCATAGTATATATTCCAGTTCAAAGGAAATCAATGAGAATAATTTTATAACAAATAAGGAAATTTATGATCTTAATGTGCAATACTATAATACTAACAGTATTTCACAGAAATGCTAATGTTTCTTGCTTTTCTTTTATAATTTTATATTGTACTGTATCAGTTCTGTCTGTATACATCTTAGTCATATTTAGACATTTTTACCAATCTTCCTTTTAAACAAAGTAAAAGGTGTGCAACAAACTGCTGGCTTTCCTTTGCTTAAGATATGAGTCTGTATTAGTACAATCCTGTATTTCATCTACACTGTGCTGATGGGAGCGCAGTGGATCTGTAGGATAAGCATTGCACTTTAGACTGCAAGGTCAGTGGTTCAAACTCACTAGCGACTCCTTGGAAATCCTATACAAGGTCGCTATGAGTCAGAACCAACTTGACAGCACTTAACAACAACGTATATATACTAACATATTGTTGATCAGTGCTGTGTCATTGATTTTGACTCAGTATACCCATACGACAGACTAGAATTGCCTCTTATGGTTTTTTCCAATGTATTCTTCATGGGAACAGGTTGCCAAGGCCTTCTCCACAAAGTCTATGCTTGAGTTTGACCAAGTAATCTTTCAGTTAGCAAGCAAGGGCTTAACAGTTCTGCATAAGGGCTCCTTACACTGATATAAAATATATTCCTTCAAGTTGAAACTGAAATATTCAAGACAAGGAAATAAATCATTCTGTTTGAAAAAAAGGATTTTACATATGCACTTTTACAAAACCCAAAATCAAATATGAACTTCAAAGAGAATAGCTGCGAGTTGAAATTTCTAATCTTTTCCTGTTAGTATTTCCTTAATTTTTTTTTTACCAAAAAACCAGGTTGTTGTTTTTTTTTTAACAATTGTACTTTTAAGGAAAGTATTTTTAAGCTCTGGTAGTATAGTGGTTACAAGTTGGGCTGCTAACTTAAGGGTCAGCAGTTCAAAACTACCTTCTCCCGTAAAGATTTACAGCCTCAGAAACCCTCTACAGGGTTGCTATGTGTCGAATCGACTCCACGGCACGTAACCACCACCAGCATTTCCATGGCTATCACCTTTAAGCACAGCCTTCGATATGGATTACATCTCAATGTTGTTGTTGTTGTTAAGTGCCGTCGAGTCGGTTCCGACCCATAGCGACCCTGTACAGGGTTTCCGAGGGTGTAAATCCTTACGGGAGTAGAAAGCCTCATCTTTCTCCCGCGGAGCGGCTGGTAGTTTCGAACCGCTGACCTTAAGGTTCGCAGCCCGATTCGTAACCACTACGCTACCAGAGCTCCGTTAAGAAAACAAAAATCCTCACCACTGGACCAATAAACAACATTCTTATCAATGGAGAAAAGATTGAAGTTGTCAAGGACTTCATTCTTCTTGGATCAACTATCAACACTCACGGAAGCAGCAATCAAGAGATCAGACGATGTATTGCATTGGGCAAATCTGCTGCACAGGAACTTTTTAAAGTATTGAAGAGCAGAGATGTCAGCTTAAGGACTAAGGTGAGCCTGACTCAAGCCATGGTATTTTCAATCACCTCATATGGATGCGAAAGCTGGACAGTGAATACGGAAGATCGTAGAAGAATTGATGCCTTTGAGTTGTGGTGTTGGAGGAGAATATTGAAAATGCCGTGGACTGCCAAAGGAACCAATAGATCTGTTTTGGAAGAAGTGCAGCCAGAGTGCTCCTTGGAGGCCAAGATGGCTAAGCTTCGTCTCTCCTACTTTGGACAAATTGTCAGGAGAGAACAGTCGCTGGAGAAGGATGTCAAGCTGGGTAAGGTGGAGGGTCAGAGAAAAAGAGGAAGACCCCCAACGAGATGGATCAGCCAGGTGGCATCATTGATGATGTCAAGTGTGGCAGCTGTAGTAAGGTTGGCCCAGGATCGGACATTGTTTCGTTCTGCTGTGCATGGGGTGGTTATGAGTCGGTTCCGACTTGATGGCACCTGACAACAACAACAACAACACCTTTAAGCAAGTAGATTGCCATCACTTTCTCCTGTCGGTTAAGCCAAGCATTTAACAACTGTGCCACGAGTCTCCTTCTCCATCAGTATACATAGTCCTTCTAAATGCAGTTAAAATGTAAGGACATTCTTATAGGTCAAGATTTATTAGAGGAATTATACCTGAATTTTCATAGGAAAAAAAATCTCAAAAGACTTGCTTTCTAGTAAAGCAAGGAAGTAAGAGGGAGGCAAAGATTCGAATTTTCAACTCTCAGTTATTCTCGTTTAAACTCATATTTGATTTTGGATTTTGCAAAAGTGCATACACAAAATACCTCTTTTCAAACAGAAGTGATTTGTTTCCCTTTCTCTGAATATTTTATGTTTCAACTTGAAAGAATTATTTTTAGAGCTGTATTACAAACTCACAAAACAGTAGATTACTGAAGTGTGAGAAGCTACTGCATTTTGACCTAAATCTAGAACCATGACTATATTACTCTAATTATTCAAACTCTATGTGTCATGTAACCTGGTTGATGCATCTTTGAATATTTCTTATTTTGAAAATGTTTGAAGCTAGAATAATAAAGATGGTGTAAAATTGCCATAAAGACAGACACTTAGACCAATAGAACAGAGTAGAGAATCCAGATATTGATTAAGCATATGTGAACAACTGATATTCAGCCAATGTGACCTGGAGCTATCATAACTGTTTGGGAGAATTAAAGTGATACGACTCGACGGCACTTAACAACAACAACAACAACTACTACTATGGAAAATAGTTCTGCATGTTCTTAAAAAGTTAACTATACACCACCTGCCATGATTCCGCCATTGTACACTTATTCCACACAAATAAAAATACATGTCCATACAAGGACTTGTAGCCAAATGTGCATAACTGCTCTTTTTACAACAGCCCCAAACTGGATATAACTTAAATTCCCATCAGTGAGAGAACGGATAACCACATTGTGGTCTACCGATACAAAAAAAAAAAAAAAAATGGAATGAACCACTGATATATTCAACAACATGGATGAATCTCTAAATAATATTAAGGAGTAAAAGTAGCTCATAAAATAAAACTTATTGTTACATGTCATCACGTTGGTTTCAATTTATAGCAACCCTGTATAGGGTTTCCAAAGAGTGGCTGGTAGGTTTGAACCTCCAAACTTGCAGCTCAAACTGACCTTGCAGTCCAGTGCATTATCCTGCAACACCACATCAGGACTCCCTGGTGTAGCAGCTGCATAATTCCATTGACTCAATAAAATTCAAAATAATTTATGGTGAATGAAAGCAGCTTAATAAATTTCTAGAATCGTTCTGTAAGGGATGCATCAGGAGGAGAGATGGATTACAAAATAGAATAAGAAAACCTTTGGAGGTAATGTGTGGTTACTATCTTGATTCTGGTAACAATTGCAGATGTGTATACATATTAAAATATGTCAGACTGTCTACATTGTATATGTCCATTTCACTATCAATTATGCCTGAATAATGTTAAAAATATGAAGAAAACAAAAAATTAAGCCTACAATATATGAAGTAGAGATTATAATTGATTCAGATTAAAAGCATGATGATGAAAGAACATTTTTTTTTAAAGGAAGAATATGGTATTTTAATGTAGTTACAACAAATGTAGTTAGGAGAGAAACTTGAATAAGACTTATGAAGGCTGGTGGTTTTAATTCTTATTCTATATGAGTTAATTTAATATTGTCTAAGATTAACATTAATCTATATTACAAAACATTTGTGTTCAATCAGTTGGTAAGTTGTTCATTTCTTCTAAATGCAGAGGAAGCTTTATCTTGACATTGTGTCATTTCAAAGTAATTCAGGCTACCTATTTAATAAGACATGGTTTTCTGGAGATACTCATCTTTATTTTTTACTAAGGATTTAAAGAGACATACTCACTTGATTTTTTAAAATATATTCTTACAATATTAGAATAAACAGCTTAGAGCTAAAAAAAAGAATCACAGAATCACAGAACTCCTGTAGTCAAATCATTGCACAAAGATCAAATTGGAGGCTTAAATGCTTTTTTAGGATATGAAGAATAATTAGAGTCAAAGTAGAAAAAGAATGCAAGTCTCAGAATATTCCTTCCAGAACTTTCTGAGAGACATTATGTGGGACACTTCAACTTGATATATTATGCGTAGTAGCATAATGAATTTCCTAAATAGGTGGAACAAGCCTTTACCTTGGACTGACAGATTAGTTAAGAGAAGACAAAAAACATCACAGCAGGTTCAGATGAAAATTGATAGAAGCCATCAGCTCAATCTGATACCATCCCAGTGTTCAGTGTACAGATGACTACAACTGATACACTTAAATATTTGTCCATGGAAAGAAAAGATTGCTGTAAAAACTATAAAAATAAATGACTTAATTATAAACAAGTTTTCATCATTCCTGTGCTCATCAGATTTCTGACAGTGAATTGATTTTATTCTGGTTTCCTGGCTGGGTAATTGGTTTGTCTTGCTGACATCAGTTTTTTAGGTGAGTTATTATCATAAATAAATGTGTGAACTATTATTCTTAAAAAGTGTTAGGAATTTGCTTTCTTCTTATTAATTTATGGTTTTAATAACAACAAAACATTAGCAAATACTTGCAAGGTGTTAAATATATGCCTGCCACATGTTAGCGCTACATAATGTTGTATATATTTTAATTCCTTTAGTTCTTTAGATGTTTCTAAGTGCATGAACAACCTTGTGAAGTATGAGTATTCTGGAACTTAATTGTGCTCATGAGGAAGCTGTACATGGATCAAGAGGCAGATGTTTAAACAAAACACAAGACCACTGAATGGTTTAAAATTAAGAAAGGTGCGACAGGGTTGTATTTCTTCACTATACTTATTCAACCTGTATGCTAAGCAAATAATCCGAGAAGCTGGGCTATATGAAGACAAATGTGGCATGAGGATTGGAGAAAGACTCATTAACAACCTGTGATATGTAGATATACAACCTTGATTGCTGAATGTGAAGAGGACTTAAACTAATTACTGATGAATATCAAAGAGCACAGCCTTCGATATAGATTGCATCTCAATGTAAAGAAAGCAAAAATCCTCACCACTGGACCAATAAACAGCATTCTTATCAACAGAGAAAAGAATGAAGTTGTCAAGAACTTCATTCTCCTTGGATCAACCATCAACACTCATGGAAGCAGCAGCCAAGAAATCAAACGACATATTATTGCTTTAGGCAAATCTGCTGCACAAGACCTTTTTAAAGTGGTGAAGAGCAAAGATGTCAGCTGGAGGACTAAGGTGCATCTGACCCAAGCCATGCTATTTTCAAGAACTTCATATGCATGCAAAAGCTGGACAGTGAATAAGGAAAACCATAGAAGAATTGATGCTTTTGAGCTATGGTGTTGGAGGAGAATATTGAAAGTGCCTCCGTCTGAGAACCAACAGATCTGTGTGGGGAGAAGCACAGCCACAGTGCTCCTTGGAGGCCAGGATGGCCAAATTTCATCTTTCATACTTTATACTTATTGTCAGGAGGGAGCAGTCACTGGAGAAGTATATCATGTTTGGTAATGTGGAAGGTGAGAGAAAAAGAGGAAGACCTCAGTGAGATGGATTGGCAAAATGGCAGCATTAATGGACTCAAGCATGGCAACAAGTGTGAGGTTGGCTCAGGACCTGGAAGTGTTTCATTTTGTTGTGACTAGGTTCACTATGAGTCAGTACCAACTCGATGGCACTTAACAACAACAAGAAGTGCATTCCATATTTTTATACTTTTAATTGCTGAAAATCAGTTTGATGCACCATTTTAGAGATAAAGAAACTCAGAGAGTGATATTAAGTGACAGAGCAGGACAGATTCTGGAGATGACAGGTCTCATCACTTTCTAAAGTTTAAAGTTAGCTTTAGGATAAAGCGTAGACACTTTGGCCAAAATTGAGGAGAAAGGCTACATTCCAAACTGATACTTTAAGCTGATATTGGCAGAATTTTTGCTGCTCTAATAGTTTCTGTTTAATGAGCAAATTGCTTTAAGTACACATATCCCATTGTAGCACTAAGGATAAGATATTTAGCCAATTTCTTTCTCATTTTTATAATCTCAATACTGCCTATTGTACAGTTGCACTTTGATTTAAACTAAAAGACATAACACTTAAGAAATTAATATAAACTTTTTTAAAATTTACCAATGAATAAAGGCAGCAAAACCTCAGTAATTTATTAGATAAAGCTCAATGGAAGCATTCATTATGAAGATGCTGTCAAGAAAGCATTGATTAATAATCAAAACGTATCCTATTGATTTGAGAGCTCTTCAGTAAGTAGACTTTCTGACAACATTTAGCAGTAAGCACCATACATTCTTAAGTAGGCATTTAATGAATAGTCCATAACTTCTAATAGCACCCTCTTTTTGGTGAGGGAAGGGTTGATGAGGAGTTACCTATTAGTGAATACCCTCTGAAAGAGAGTGCTCCATGTGGGAAAATGCAAACTAAAGTTTCCTGTCACTAATCAGGCCTCATTATTTGGCATATGACCTATTGTGATTTATTCTCCCAGTTGCCTAGCTAAATTCTCTCAGTACTCTCTACCCCACTTTACTTATACCGTCTTCCATTAAATATTTACTTAGCTTGACCTCTTCATCCTTTGACTTTCCATGGAACCTAGTTTTGTATACCATATCTATAACTCAATTATATGGCATTTATGCTGCTGTTTATTCCAAAGACTAAACTGTGTATTAAATAATGTACACTTCAGTTTTATGTTTCTCTGATTCCATAGTATCTCCCACAAAGCCATTGTTGTTGCTGTGTTAGGTGCCATCGAGTCAGTACCGACTCATAGTGACCCTATGCACAAAAGAATGAAACACTGCCTGGTCCTGTGCCAACCTCCTGATCGTTGTTAAGTTGAGCCCATCGCTGCTCCCACTGAGACAATCTATCTTGTTGGGGTTGTACCTATATTTCTTTTTACCAAACATGATATTCTTCTCAAGGGACTGGTCCCACCTGACAATATGTCCAAAGTATGTGAGATGAAGTCAGGACATCTTGGCTGTACTTCTTCCAACACAGACCATTTGTTCTTTTGTTAGCCCATGGTATTTTTAATATTCTCCTCCAAAACCATAGCTCAAATGCATCAATTCTTCTACAGTCTTCCTTGTTCACTGTCCAATTTTAACATGCATTTGAGTTATTGAAAATATCATTTCTTGGGCCAGGCGCACCGTCGATTTGTGCCATCTATGCCAAGAAATTTGGAAGACAACTGCTGGCCTATGAGAATTCCAAAGAAAAGTGTTTCAGTAAATACAAGAATTTTCAAGCAATATCATTAATATCACATTAATTTTAGAAAATTTTGCTAACAATATTGTAAAAACAGTACATCAGTGGACAGCTGCCAGAAATTCAAACTGGAGTCACAGCAGACATGTGAAAGGGATATCATTGCTATTGGATGAATGTTGGCTGAGAACAGAAAATACAATAAAATACCTGTGTGAGTCATAACAAGAAATGGATAATGTTTCAGAGAATGGGAATTCCCATACCTTTAAGTATGCTCATGCAACAGTGATACATAGACCAAAAGGCAGTTGTTCTAGCATATTAAGGTGATATTGCCTGGTTTTAAATCAGGAAAGGTGTGCATCAGCATTGTATATTTCACCATATTTACTCTGTATGCTCAGTAAGTAATTTGAGAAACTGGGTTATGTAAAAAAGAACATGACATCAGGTAATGAGGAAGATCCATTGGCAACATTTGATATACACATGACACTACTTGCTGAAAGCCTAGAGAACTTGAAGCACTTACTAATGAATATCAAAGACTATAGCCTTCAAGTAGATTATACCACCACATAAACAAACTACAAATCCTCACAACTGGACCAATAAGCAGCATCATGATAAATGAAAAAAAAAAAAAAGATTGACATTCTGAAGGATTTCATTTTACGTGGATCATCAATCAACACCCATGGATGGAGCAAGTCAAGAAATCAAACAGCATATTGCGTTTTGCAAATTTACTGCAAAAGATCTGTTTAAAGTGGTAAAGAGCAAAGATGTCACTTTGAAGATTTAGTTTCGCCTAACCCAAGCCATGATATTTTCAATCACTTCATATGGATGTGAAAAACTGTACAAAGAATAAGGAAGACCAAAGAAAAATTAATGTCTTTAAATTATGGTGTTGGTGAAGAATAGTGAATATGTCATGGATTGCTCGAAGAACCAACTAATCTGTTTTGGAAGCTGTACCATCAGAATACTCCTTAGAAGCAAGGAGAGTGAGACTTATCTCACATACTTTGGATATGTTTGGAGTGACCCATCTGGAGAAGGACATTATACTTTGCAAATAGAGGGTCAGTGAAAAAGGAAGACTCTCAATGAGATGAATTGACACATTGGCTGCCACCATGAGCTCAAATATAGCACTGATTGTGAGGACTATACAGGAATGAACAATGTTTCATTCTGTTATGCATGGGGTCACTACGAATCAGAATCAACTCAATGGCACCTAGCAATAACTATATGTACTGCATACAATGTTACATCTCATAAGTTGCTAATGTTATTCACTTACAAATGCTTAAAGCAAGGATTTTTAAAACTTCTGATAACAAGAGGCAATAATAATGCAAACTAAAAAAAAAAAAACAGAGAGAGAGCAATTCATTTGTATGTCAAAACTGATTTATTATAAAGTCGCTGAAATGGAACCCCATTGTAAATCAGGAACTACTTTAATGCCAAGGACTGTTGACAGCCATCAAAGGAGAGGAAAGGCAAGGAAGGGATCCTTCCTTAGAGTTTTCAGAGAGGCAGTTTCTGCCACCACCTTATTATCAGACTTCTGGCCTCTAAAATTGTACAGGAATAAGCGTTTGTTGTTTTAAACCATCAGATTTGTGGTATTTCATTGTTGCAGTTATAGGGAACTAATGCAATGACAGTAACTTGTTCTCATGTTCCTTTACTGAATGCTCTAGAATCATTAAACATTATTGATACACCCGTGAAAGCATTAATACTCTTCATAATAGGTTAATATTGGATCACCTTGATGAATGCCATCTCCCTTGTCTCTTAAGTTAAATTATCACTGTCTTAAAAGATTGGATTTTTAAATTATTTTAGAGTTACTAATTTAGCTAGGATTTCATGCTAGAAATATGAACTTGGTGATTAGTAAATAAAGATCTTAAAAAGGATGCTGTTAATCATATTCTCATTTTGATAGGGAAATCTCTAAATCTTTTTATTATTTCTTCAGAAACAAAAATCTTACTTGTCTGTATTTAGCAATACAACACCTTTTAGTAAATTTTATGATTTTCTGTTATCTTCTATACAACTACCTACTGACTATATTTATCAAAATGTTGATTTTGAATGAATGTTAAGGTCTACCCATATATACATTAAAATTATTTGACAGTTGAAATAATTCTACACTTCAAATTTCCTTTTACCTTTTCCCTATTATAAGAACTTATCAGTGGTTTATTTCTGTATGTTGTTATAGGAATTGCCCCACAAAATAAAATATAAACCAACATTGCCTAGCTTTATAATTTTATTTGGTATAGTCACATTTTAATGAGTGATGTTCCTCTTTAAATAAATCTAAAGAGACTAAAATCTCTTGAAAAAGAACCAATTCTCTTGGTGTGAGATTTTTTTTTGCCCATGTGTCTTGATCTGACCATAATTGAGTATGAGTTTCTGTGATTGAAATCGTTTTTATCTTCTCATCTTCTTGAAGTAGAATTATTTTTGAGTTTTAATATCTTAAAATATAATTTTATGTCTAATCATTATAATCAAATGCATTCTTATTAGCGCATTTCCATGAAAGAATCAACAGAAATAGAAAAATGCAGTTTTTTGGAAATGAATTGAATTTGTGTACTTGAAAATCAGTGTGTGTACATTAGAAAGCACAGCTTTCATAAATCTTAGCTGAAAGTGTCTCCATTGAAATGCTAATTATAGTTCTGGTAAAGCTTAGTTCTAGGATGGACAGTGAGCAGCTTAGCTGTCCACTTGAGTTCATGGTTTGCCACTACCCACTGGCCATCTATCCACCTATTTGTTGTTATTGTTGTTGTTAGGTGCCATCAAGTCAGTGCCAACTCATAGCGACACTATGTAGAACAGAACAAAACACTGCCCAGTCCTGGGCCAACCTCACAATTGTTGCCACATTTGAGCCCATAGATGCTGGCCAATCCATCTCACTGGGGGTCTTCCTCTTTTTCTCTGACCCTCCACCTTAACCAAATATGATATCCTTCTCCAGCGACTGGTCCCTCCTGACAATATATCCGAAATATGAGAGAAGGAGTTTGGCCATCCTGGCCTCCAAGGAGCACTCTGGCTGTGCTTCTTCCAACACAAATCTGTTGGTTCTTTTGGCAGCCATGGCACTTTCAATATTCTCCTCTAACACCATAACTCAAAGGCATCAATTCTTCTACAGTCTTTATTATTTACTGTCCAGCTTTTTTATGCATATGAGGTTATTGAAAATACCATGGTTTGGGTCAGGTGTACCTTAGTCCTCAAGCTGACTCTTTGCTCTTCGACACTTTAAAAAGATCTTGTGCAGCAGATTTGCCTAATGCAATATGTCGTTTGATATCTTGACTGCTGCTTCCATGAATGTTGATAGTTGATCCAAGAAGAATGAAGTCCTTGACAACTTCAATCTTTTCTCCATTGATAAGAACGTTGTTTATTGGTCCAGTGGTGAGGATTTTTGTTATCTTTACATTGAGATGTAATCCTTACTGAAGGCTGTAGTCATTGATCTTCATCAGTCAATAGTTTAAGTCCTCTTCACTTTCAGCAAGCAAGGTTGTATCATCTGCATAGCACAGGTGGTTAATGAGTCTTCCTGTAATCCTGATGCCACGTCTTTCTTCATAGAACCCAGCTTCTCAGATTATTTGCTCAGCATACAGGTTGAATAAGTATGGTGAAAGACTACAACCCTGTCACACACCCTTCTTAATTTTAAATCATTCAGTGTTCCCATGATCTGTTTGAACAATTGCCTCTTGGTCCATGTCCACTCAGCAGCAACTCCTGGATTTAGTCATTGAAGTCATTGAAGGTGTGACATTTGGCTGTGTTCATTCCATCCTCATCTGGCTCTAACAGCACCCCCCTTTTTTTAATGCATGCCCTCTCCTTCTTCAGATACAGGAAACTTATCAACCAGGAGACAGGAATATTGATGCCTAATCATCTGCTTTTCCCAAGGTGCTTGTCTGATGCTTGACTATAAATCTAGCTTGATTGAATTCTTGAGTATATAACCAGCATTAATGACTATTATAGCACATCATTGAGAATGCATGTGTCACTGGAGAATCATGGGTATCCCCATTTCCATGAGTGTGTGCTGACCCTACAGATGGTCTATTCAGGATATGTACCATCTGACTATTGACAATTGAGGTTATTGAGGTTAAGGAGTGGAACAGATGGTACCGGTATTGAGAGTTACCCCTTTACGTGTGTGGTGTTTAATGTATGTGTCAACTTGGCTAAGCTATGATCTTCGGTGCTTTGGCAGACACTATGTAATTATCTCCCATTCTGTAATCTGATGGAAGTAGCCAGTCCATTGAAACAGGCATTCCTTGGAGGTATGGCCTGTGCCCATGGTACAAATGGAAGTGCTCATTCTGACTCAATTCTGCACATTTTCTCACCACTTGATTTCTGGTACTTGAGACATGAGAAGCCTTGAGCCTACCAACTTACCTGTAGATTTTTGGTTTGCCAGTCCCTGTAGCCACATGAATTAATGCTAGATTTCAGTCTGTCAGTATGGTCTTCAGTCTGGTACCTGACCCATGGATTTGGAATTTGTAAGCTCCTATATAAGGAGTTCTGGTAGTGTAGTGGTTACAAGTTGGACTGCTAACCACAAGGTCAGCAGTTCAAAACTACCAGTGGTTCCGAGGGAGAAAGATGAGGTGTTCTGTTCCTGTAAAGATTTACAGCCTCGGAAACCCTATGCAGGCTCACTATGAGTCAGAACCGACTTCACAGTACTTAACAACAAAAACTTCAACAATTCCTATAATTACAGGAATTATATTGTCACAATTGCATGACCCATTCCTTGAAATAAATTTCTCTCTCTCTCTCTCTCTCTCTCTCTCTCTCTCTCTCTCTCTCTC
>NW_006408628.1:2407337-2409064 GCF_000296735.1 Chrysochloris asiatica
GTGTGTGTGTGTGTGTGTGTGTGTGTGTGTAGTCCTGGTGTGGTGCTATGGGTTAATGCATTGAACTGCAAAGTTGCTTTGAACCACAGATTGGTGGTTCATGTTCATCAGCTATTCCTCAGAAACCATAGACAGGATCACTATGAATTGGAACTAATTCGACAGCACTTAACAACAACATTAGCATAGTGGTTACGGATTGGGCTGCTAATCTCATGGTCAGCAGTTTGAAACTACCAGCTTTTACACAGGAGAAAGATGAGGCTTTCTGCTCCTGTAAAGATTTACAGCCTCAGAAACCCTGTTTAGGGTCACTATGAGTCAGAGCCGACCCCATGGTACTTATCAACAACAACAGCATATATATATATGGCATTGTCGGTTAACGTGCCAAACTAAGCCATTTGAACTGCAAGGTAGGCAGTTCAAGATCACTATCTGCTCCTTGGAAACCCTATACAGGATCGCTATGGGTCAGAACCAACTCAATAGCACTTAACAATAACACAAATATATATATACTTCCCATTTGTAACAATGCATTCAATCTTACAGCTTTTGAGATCAGAATATATACTTCCATCATCATTTCTAACAAATAACATAGTTGGTAACCAAATAGAGTAGACAAGGCATTCTTTGGCTGATGAAGTCATGTGATAACTTCTTGATCAATTTCATGCTCCATTATACAACCAACTTTCTGCTCACACCCATAGTGTGAGAAATTAATTTAATAAAATATTAAACTTACACCACACTCAAATGAAAAAGCTTTTACTAATAAGCATTACTTATACATATATTTGAGTCTTAGCCATAATTAACAAAATATGCAAACAATGGGTCAGTTAGCAATTCTGAAAAGCCTCCCTCCCCAAGCTTTTCTTAATTGGAATGGAAGGGATATGAGGTCAGACCACGGTGACCAATCTGTTAAACATTCTCAAACCATTTTCTTGGCCACTTTCAGTTAATTTATCTTTCTAAATGTTTCCCTTTAATTAGCTAGGTTCAAAATGTGATGGGCTCCTAGAAATAATAATATCCTCACTCTTTTGCAACTGAAATGCATAACTAAACTTCTCAGTATGTATAGCACATTTTTAGAGACAATGTGAATTTTACCCTCACATTTTTTTAATTAGAAGAATGAAACAGAAAGTAGTATCACATGGCAGAGTTTAAACTGACTGTACATTTAAAAATGAAGCATTGTAAACTTTCAAGGATAAAAGTATTTCCATACTAATAAGATGAATTATTCAAAGAAAAAATTTTAAATATTTTACATGGGTTTTAGTGTGTGAATCATTTCCTTTGTGATGAAAATGATCATGTTTAATGATGTGAATCATATCTTTCAACAGTTATGATAAATCTTCTAAATTCAAACTGAAAATTATATGTCAGAAGTTTTCAAATTAAAAACAAAAGGAAAAGCCTCCCAGGGTGTGTTAGTGATTATTAGAGATATATTCCCTCTCAGTTTATACACTCAACTACCACTTGGTACTTTTTAAAGTATTGAAGAGCAGAGATGTCAGCTTGAGGACTAAAGTGTGCCTGACCCAAGCCATGATATTTTCAATAACCTCATATGGATGCGAAAGCTGGACAGTGAATTAGGAAGATCGTAGAAGAATTGATGCCTTTGAGTTGTGGTGTTGGAGGAGAATACTGAAAGTGCCATGGACTGCCAAAAGAACCAATAGATCTGTTTTGGA
>NW_006408628.1:2409234-2418688 GCF_000296735.1 Chrysochloris asiatica
AGGATGTCATGCTGGGTAAGGTGGAGGGTCAGAGAAAAAGAGGAAGACCCCCAACGAGATGGATCAGCCAGGTGGCATCATTGATGGCGTCAGGTGTGGCGGCGGTAGTGAGGTTGGTCCAGGCTCAGACATTGTTTCGTTCTGCTGTGCATGGGATCGCTATGAGTTGGTTCCAACTCGATGGCACCTGACAACAATAACCACTTGGTAAATTCACCTACAGCACAGAAATATACCTTGATGTCATACAGATGTAAAGATGATCCATATGTGCTTCCAGTAAAGACTAAGGAAAGAATAAATTTTATCCTAGATAAATTTGGGCCTGACTTTTAGCCTGTTATATAGGGTTCTTGGTATCAAATTTCTTTATTATAGATCCTGGAATCGAAGAACAGACCAATCCTTTCTGTGCTTAAATCAATATGGACAGAATATGCATTGACTACTGTGTGTTCAAACAGTAGTTAGACTTGCAGAAACTCAATCATCCACCCCAATCATCTCATATCAGTTTGGGTATGTGGAACTAGAGGCATTGGATTGTAATTTTGCTGTGAGGACCATCTACCCTTTGATTATAAAAATTATTTAAACTTTTTATCAGATGTATCACTCAGTTATTCTAAGCCAAAAGTCTTCTAAAGTGGAATATAATCAGTACCCAAATTCTACAGAGTCTTTCCATCTCTTACTTTCTTTGAGGAAAGTTATGTAAATTCATTAAGTAAGAGCTACTTAAAGCCATTCAAATCAGAGTTATCAATGTCAAAGTTAAATGTAAAATTGAAGCAATTCTTTATTATAAGTAAAATCACAATTCGTTTAGCATAAAAAAATCATGAAGGAAAGAAAAAAAAATGAAACTACCTGCAAACATCTCATTATATAATTTTAAATGAAATGAAGATTGTTAAAAGCAGTGTGAGGAAACAAAGTATGTTTTAAAACACAGGTACTTTCAAACATTTAATGTAATAAAATTGAAATTATAATCCTTGTACCTGAGTACAAGGATTATTTCATCTTCAAAAGATGAATAGATTTCATCTTCAAAAGAATGAAAAATCACCACCGATTTTCTTAAATAACATAACGTATACTGATTATCCCAAATACTCATCATATATTCTACCAAACATTAGCTACTCCTAAAAGGACTTTTGTGAGATTAAAATCATTTGTCATTTAATTTTCAAGGACTTTTTTCCTAGATAATTTTCTTAGTTATCACCTGTCAATGAATTCCCAATGATTTCATTACTTTTCATTTAATTCAGTTATTTTCATAAGATAGACTTTGGAAAATTTCTCTAAAGTGGTATTTTCCTTTTTAGGATTACTGAGATGTAATCATGCCAACCTTAAGCCTTTTGAAAAGCTTAAATAGGACAGTGCAGGGCCTTAGTAAAAGTTCCATAAATATTAGCTATATTTAAGTATTTCCTTATTCCTTCTGATTATTTTTAACTTTAGCATCCTGTAATTTTATATGTCTCTCCCAGCTAAATCACAATTATTTTTTTCTATTATTTCATATGACCTTTTAAAAATATCACTCTTCATGACTCTCCTTCAGTGTCTTTTTTCTTTATTTCCAAAATAAAATTCCTGAAATGAGGATAATAATCCCCAGTGCAGAATGACAATATGGTCTTCAATGTTTTTTATTTAAATAAATACTTCCTCATATGCATTTAAATTTAATTTTAATTTTATTTTACTTTTCTTTTATTTCTATATGACTAAACATTAACTTGTTTATTAAGCTGCCTCCAGTGTTTCTTTTAAGTATTTTAAAGATATTATTGATAATTCAAAATAGATGTGTCTGCACTAATAATTATTTGTATTAAATCTCAATAATAGCATTATTGGTTACAGTTTAGTTACTAACAATTCATCCTTAATGTAGAATAGATAGATAATTTTAAAAACTAGCCAACATGTAGTCATTTTTAAAAATAAGCACATAATTTTAAATTTGCTTTAGAATGATTTTTAAAAAATGAAATTGTTGCTTTTCCATGAATGATAATCAGTTTCATCTATGCACTTAGGTTTGCTAATGCATAGTGTTAAAATGTATGAATGACTGCTGGGGACAGCATACGCAGACCCTGGGTTGATCAGTGGCAGCCCCATTAAACCACCTCTAAATATAATCAGTTTAACCCAGATGCTCTCCTTCCTCCTGAAAGTATATAGGAATATTAAGAACAATGTAGCATTTTAGGTATAGATAAATGAAGTCTGGTGCCTGAGATCTTGCTCACAAACAAAAGTTTGCAAAGTGTACAGAGACAGCTTGGCTCCTTTCAGAAACCTTGCTTTATGTTATGTATCCTTAAGAAACCGCATGTCGCTACTCTAGATCGTTTAAGCCTAAAAATTAATATATAACAGCTTGATTGAACCTTTTTTCTGTAAAAATAAAAATGTTAGATTGTTAAGAAAAAACTATGAAAATATCTTTAAAGTTGTTCCTGTGAATCATTATGTCCTGTTTTGAATGATTAATCACATTTCAGTTCTGTATCCTGTCTTAATCACATCCTCCCTTTGTGACATCCTCCCTGAGTGAATTACATCCTTCCTTGTAACAAATCCCTCCCTAAAAAAGAGAATAAAAGGCTGAGGTAGAGTAAGTTCTGGATGCAATGCTGTGCAATGCTAGGCAATATGTTTGCATATCTGTCTACCTGCCAGCTTGCATCATATCTGTGTGTCTGTCTTTTTTGTATATGTTTCATCTCTCTCTTCCTCTATCACTTTTGCCACCAGAACTCCCTTCTTTGTGACACCCACACTTCCTTGTCAAGGCGGGACCCCCACATAGGACCTCGACAAATGACTGTTAGCACAAATATTAAGTAATGCTTCTTTATATGTGATTCCTAAAATTGCTTTGGGAAGTCCCAAGTTTACACTAGCAACTAACGTTAGTGTCTTTAAATTCTAAAACATGAATAACGTAATAAGGTTAATATGGCTAATAAAAGGACCTATCTCTTCGAGCTGTTGTAATGATCCAATGGGTTTATATGTATGAATGCTTAGAATTGGGCCTGGCAAACAGTAAATTCTATGTAATGCTTCTTATTGTTGTTGTTGTTGTTGTTGTTGTTAAGTATCGTGGAGTCGGATCCGACTCGTAGTGATCCTGCATGGGGTTTCTGAAGCTGTAAATCTTTACGGGAGTAGAAAGCCTCATCTTTCTCCAGCAGAAAAGCTGGTAGTTTTGAACTGCTGACCTTGAGGTTAGCAGCCTGATTCGTAACCACTATGCTACCAGAACTCCTTATGCTTCTTATTGTAATTATCACTTGATTTTATTTTTAATTTCCCCTTTTATATCAAAAATATACAACTGAACATATTTTATAAGAATTACTATGGTCAAAATAACTCTAATAGGAAATCAATTTTTCCTCTACCTTCCTCTAAAGTATTCATTGCCTAATAAATTATATAAATCATAGAAAAAGGAAAGTTCTTTTTATGTGATAAACTCTCCAAGGAATTTATTTCAAGTCTTCGTAGAAATCCAATTTAGGAAGCTTAATCATGCATAATTTATACTAGTGTTTGAAAAATTCACTAACTTTCAATTAATAAATTCATTTTAACCCTTTCATTTGAACACTAATCATCCCATAGACTTGCCCTCTGTAGCCTGATTGTCATCCACTTCTAAGGCATGCTATGCTTCATTCACTCTGACCACACTGATTTCCCAGAATGTGCACATTTACCTGAACTGCCCTTTTCTTGCTCTTAGCTTTGGAATGTATCTTTTCAAGACTGATCTCAACTGTCATTCCTTATTGACCTCTCTGGTGAAATGAATACATCATTTCCTAAATTGTGATGATCTCTCATTGTCAGTTGTTGGAAAGGTGATTCCAACTGGCAACCTCATGTTCGCAGAGGAAAGCTGCTCCCTAAGGGTTTCAAGGCTGTGACCTTTTAGAAACAAATTACCAAGTCGTCTTTTGAGCTATTTCTGGATGTGCTGAAGCCTCAAACTGGCCAATTAGCAGCCACACACTTAACCATTCGTGCCATCCAACGTATGCCAACTATATAGTCTACTCCATCCCGCCCTCTCCTGGTATCTGTGGTTTGGTGTCTGTAGTTGGGGTGGAATTGGGAGATACGAATCTTTTGTTGTTTTGATGAGCTTCCATTTTAGATATCTCTCATGGAATCCTGGTATGGTGCTGTAGAATAAGCACTGGACTATTAACCACAAGGTCAGTGATTCAAACCCACCAGCCACTCCTCAGAACCAACTTGATGGCACTCAACACCAACAAGAGCACTAACATTCCTTTCATTTATCCTTTCCCACTATTGTACAACAATGAACAACAATAACAACAATAAAATAGATGAAATTAGAAATGATGATTGAGATTTGATGGACTCAAGAATTTCTATCCAGTCAATTCTTCCATTCGAATCATCTCACATTTTCCCCATCCTTGCCGTTATTTTATATCCTCTGAATTTGATCAAACATCTAATCAAATATACAATCAAGATACATTGATAAAAATTGGTGACTGGAATGTGAAATTTGGAAACAAAGAGGGTCAGTAATTGGAAAATAAGGCCTTGGTAATATAAACAATGCTGGCTATTAAATGATATAATTTTATAAGAATAATGCTTTATTCATTGCAAGTCCCTTTTTTTCAACAATATAAAAGGTAATTATACATATGGATAATCACAGATTGATGTTGTCGAGGACCTCATTTATTTGGATCAACCATCAACACTCACGGAAGTAGCAGTCAAGAAATCAAACGATGTATTCCATTTGGCAAATCAGCTGCACAAGAACCATTTAAAATGTTGAAGAGCAGAGAAGTCAGCTTAAGGACTAAGGTGCACCTGACCCAAGCCATGGTATTTTCAATAACCTCATATGCATGTGAAAACTGCACAGTGAATAAGGAAGACCGTAGAAGAATCGATGCTTTTGAATTATAGTGTTGGAGGAGAATATTGAAAGTGTCATGGGCTGCCAAAAGAACCAAGAGATCTGTGTTGGAAGAAGTGCAGCCAGAGCGCTCCTTGGAGGCCAGGATGGCCAGACTTCATCTCTCATACTTCAGACATATTGTCAGGAGGGAGCAATCACTGGAGAACGATATCATGTTTGGCAAGGTGAAGGGTCAGAGAAAAAGAGGAAGACCCCCATCGAGATGGATTGGCAAAATGACTGCATCAATAGGCTCAAGTGTGGCAACAATTGTGAGGTTGGCCTAGGACCAGGTAGTGTGTCATTCTGTTGTACATAGGGTCGCTAGGAGTTGGTACCGACTTGATGGTACCTAACAACAACATACACATGGACCTCACCAGATGAACTCCACAGGAATTAAATTAACTAAATCTGTGTGAAGAGATGATAGAGAAGCTCAGTATAATCAGTGGAAATAAGGTCAGGGCCCAAATGAGTTACAATCCATACTAACGGTATAGTCTTTGATATTCATCAGTGAGTATTTCAAGTCCTCTTTGCTTCTAGCAAGTAAGGTTGTGTCATCTTCATATTGCAGGTTTGTTAATATGTCTTCCTCCAGTGCTAGTCCCGTGTCCTTCCTCATAGAATCAGGCTTCTAGGATTATGTGCTCAGCATACAGATTGAATAAGTATGGTGAAAACATCAACCCTGGTGCACACCTTTCCTGAACTTAAACCACTCAGTATACCTTTGTTGTGTTCAAACAACTGCCTCTCAGTGTAAGTCCAGGTTCTAACTTCCTCGACACATGCATTTTCTAGGTTCCTATTTATAGGAGGAAATACTTCCTTTAAAGTGAAACATTTGATAGACATTGCTAATGCAAGTGATCAAATTTAACATCACCAGTACTTTTGCAGATGAGTTTATGTATCTTCTGATAAAATGCTATAGACGTACACTTGACCTTTGTGGTATTCTTGCCAATATTTGCCTGCATATAAGCAAAAAAGTCCAGAACACATAAAACGTTCTAAAATAAAATCTGTGAACTCCTTAAAAATGTTAATGAAAAGTAAAAAATGTTGGGAGCAAGGTGTTATGCTAGATCAAAGAAGAATAAAGTGACAGACAAGAGGACCACTTATAGTATGCCAGAGGTATAAATGGGAATTTTAGAGACAATTGAGGAAATTTTTAATATATGCTCTATGCAGTAAGGGATATGATTGGTTCAGTAGTAGATTGTTAGAGTGTAAAAGACATACGGGAGTTCTGGTGTGGGGCAGTACTATAACCATTGGACTGCTAAACACAAAGTTAGAAAACCCTATACTCAAAGTTCTCCATGAGTTGGAACCAACTTGATGGCACATAACTACAGTTCCTACTCATAGCAACCCTGTATAGAGTTTCCGTGGAGCAGCTGGTGGGTTTGAACCACAGGTCTTGCAGTTCAAACTGACCTTGTAGTCCAATGCTTAATCCGATATCGCCACACCAGGATTCTTTGTTATTGTTGTTGTTACGTGCCATCGAGTCGGTACCAACTCATAGCGACCCTATGTACAACAAACAGAATAAAACACTGCCTGGTCCTGGGCCAACCTCACTACTGTTGCCACTCTTGAGTTCATCATTGCTGCCACTTGGCCAATCCATCTCTCTAGGGGTCTTCCTTTTTTTCTCTGACTCTTCACCTTACCAAACATGATATCCCTCTCCAGCAACTAGTCCTTCCTGACAATCTGTCTGAAGAATGAGAGACAAAGTTTGGCCATCTTGGCCTCCAAGGAGCACTCTGGCTACATTTATTTCAACACAGATCTCTTAGTTCTTTTGGCTGCCCATGGCACTTTCAATAATCTCCTCCAGTATTCCAATATATCTCCTAAAATGTTCATAAGTTAAATATTATCATGCTAAAAAGTTGCTTTCAAATAATACAGTAAAATAATATATATACTATATATAGTTTGCATACATACTTTATCTGTATATTGATGCTATTAAGTTCCGTAGAGTCTATTCCAACTCATAGTAGTACTATATAGGGTTTCTGAGGAGCAGCTGGTTGGTTTGAACCACCAATTCTACACTTCAAACTGGCCTTATTGTCCAGTGTTTTATCCTACAGCATAATACCAAGAGTATTTGTATCTCTTAAAATATATATAAGTGAAATATTATAATTCTTTAAAGTTGCAATCAATTCAATAAAATAATAATGCATATTTATTGTATGGTTTGCATACATACTTTATACACATGTTGTTGATGTTGAGTGCCATCGAGTCAGTTCAAACTCATAGCAACCCTGTATAGGGTTTCTGAGGAGCGTTTGGTGAGTTTGAACTGCCAACCTTATAGTTGAAACTGACTCTGTGGTACAGTGATTTTCCTGCAGGACTGTTGTTATTTTGTTGTTGTTGTTAACTGCTGTCGAGTTTGTTTCAACTGATAGCAACCCTGTATAGGGTTTCCAGGGAGTAACTGGTGAGGTTGAACAACTGACCTTGTACTTCAAACAGATTTTGCAGTCCAGTGCATTAACCCACAGAGCCACACCAGGACCATTAATTAATAATGGATCAGTCAGGTGACAAGTTAATAATTAATGATGATGACCCTGCATGACCTTCTTGTGGCATCAAATCATACAGCCCCATACCATCAATGTTTTCCACCTGTTAACATTTCTAAAAATCAAACCTGCTGTTATAGGTATTAATAGTAAACATGCAACATAATTTAGAGAATGTTTCCAATTTTCAAGTCTGTTATTACAACCCAGTTTTAAAAAAATAATACACATTTTGTGTCGCCCTACAAATGGAGTTAAATGCATTACTGGTAACATCTTGAATGTAAGTTCACCTAGGGAATCAATGTGACTACTTTGAAGTGAATAAGTATATTATTATTTTTACCAAATTATACATAAGTATTTCTTTGTTTGTCTTTGACTATTCAGATTTAGTTTCATATGAAAATGTAAGTTTCAAGGCAGTGCGATCTCTGGCTTCTAATCCGTGATCGTGGAGAATGAAATGAGATTTGGAATGACTTTGTCACTTATCTGCACTAACGTGTTTATTGTTGGAACATTAATAATAAGGAAATGATAGTACTGATTTTGTAAGCTTCTCAATAAACCAACTTCTTTAGTTTAAATTAAACTAGACTCAGTCACCTTGGTGACCATTCCCCTTTGATTTTTTTTTAACAAGATTTTCTTTTCACCTTATGAATCGCAAGTGACTTAATGAGTGCCTCTGCTGGTAACCTATTGTTCAGAGTTGTAATAAAGCAAAACAGTGCACACAGCAGTAATGCCGTTAACAACTGCAGTCAGTGTCCTAGATATGGTATGAGCCATTTGAGTGAAATGGGAAGACATTTCGCCTTATCCATAGGCCGAAATGAGCACAAGAGAGGCTCGTAACCTCATCAGCAGGTAAACTGAAGGTCAGTGCTAACTTTCACTTACAGATGCACTTGCTCATGATGCTTATAGTAGGCCAATGACAAGCAGTTGTTCTTGGTACTTTGTTGCAAGGCCCCTATTTGGGGCTCTTTTAAGAAGGAGTAATGTAATGTAAGAGTAAATTGCAGGTGGCAACTGAAAATATCCTTCCCCATCACTTCCCTGAAACATACCTATATGTTGTTGTTGATTGGTTGGTTTCTATCAGTTGATTCTGACTCATAGAGACCCCATGTCACAGTGGTAAACTGAAATCTTTAGTGGAGAAGGTCATCAGGTCTTTCTTCACCGTGTATATGAGTGGACTTGAAGCACCAGCTTTCAGTTAACAGCTGGACACGTAACTGTTGTGCTATCAGGCCTCTGTGCACGCTTGTACAAAACCCATAAACCCATTACCATCAGTTCATTCCAATTCATAATGGTCCTGGTGCAGGATACAGCTGACCTGCCCCTTAGGACTTCCACATCTTCCTCCCACAAAGTAGCTGGTGGGTTTGAACCTCCAACCTTTTGCTTAGCATTTGAGAGCTTAACCACTGCACCAGCAATAATCCTTGATATATGTATATTGTTATTGTTACTAAGTGCTGTTGAGTTGTTTCTGACCCATAACGACCATGTATAGGGTTTCCAAGGAGTGACTGGTGAGCTTGAACCACGGATTTTGCTGTTCAAATTGACTTTACAGTCCAGCGCATTAAACCACAGTGCCTAACCAGGATGACATATCTGTATAGGCCCTAAAAATTGATTAATAAAACATTTTAAGTGAACATTTCTTAGAATAAACTATAAATTTAAACCAGGTTTTTTTTTGTTTCTCAATCATAGATAAACAAATAAACATGGTTTTAGTATTTTTAGTATGGCTATTTTGTTTCAAGTTTCTATTAATGTTACATGCTTGTTGTTGTTGTTAGGTGCCATCGAGTCGGTACCAACTCAAAGTCATTTTATGCACAGCAGAACGAAACACTGCCTGATC
>NW_006408628.1:2419813-2430520 GCF_000296735.1 Chrysochloris asiatica
TGTATTACCTTTAGAAAAACTTTACTCCCATGGGATATCAAAGAGATTGTCCAATGATTCAAGCCTCAACTTTCATTACATGCTCTACATCTACAAATGCTGCATTGTACCCAATAACATCAGAAGTAGCTGATATAGTGGCACGGCTTGTCATTTCTCAATATATCTGCCTTCTTGTTGTGCTTTATGCTCACATCTGCTGTTGTCAGTCCTTCAATCCAAATCAATCATTAAAGTGCTCTCATTACTGGGTTAACACCAATACTATGCAATAGACTTGGCATGTGATGCAAGACAAAAATTAGAAAGTATATCTCCTTCTTAGAAACTCCCCAGTTTATATCTCCTTCTATTGATTCTTACAAGTAATGTGTGGGTATATTTGAGTTCTAGAAAATTAGAGTCAGAAGCCCATTAGAGATAAATAGATATGGCCTTCAGACTTACCAGTTGAGAAAACCACATCCCAGAGTATTCAATTATCTGACCAAGGTCATACAATGACTTTGTATCAATATAAGGACAAGAATCAGTCTTCTGATTTTCAGTCCAATGCTCTTTCCTCTTCATTTTATTGTCACAAAGCACAAGCCATTAACATTAACATAAAAAATAATTTGAGCACATGCTTCATTGACAACAGACTATATTGCAATATCAGAGATGATCAAAGTAGAGGAATGTAACCATCGCTGTGTGAATGATGGACCTCCCAAAATTAAATGAACATGACTCTCTTGAACCATTCTACCTTAAGAAAGATGCCTACCAGTGAGTGATTGCAACCAACCAAGCCTCTTAATATTCCCAAGCCCATACTAGTAAACTTTAAGGTGAGTTTTTACTTTAGAATGCAAGTTGTCCAAATCTCTTCTAAAAGTGCTGTGAACAACAGCATAGTCTAGAGGCAAGAAAGTTCCAGTATTAGTTAAGTCATTAGCTTAACAACGAGAAGATTCGAGTTCTCAGTGATATTATTAGCTTTGCTTTCTTGGTATCCTGATGTTTCCTGACACAATGTGGAACCACAGGCAAGGGAAAGGTGGTTAACCTCTACCTATACCTCTTTTTCAGACTTAAGGGAAATCTTTCCAGTCACCCTCTCCAGTTGTTGTTGTTGTTAAATGCTGTCGAGTTGATTCCAACCCATAGCATCCCTGTAGAGGGTTTCCAAGGAGCAGCTGGTGAGCTTGAACCACCGACCTTGCTGTTCAAATGGCTTTGCAGTCCATTAGCCCACAGAGCCACACTAGGTTTCCCATTTGCAGATAGTCAGAGTTGCCTCTCATTCCATTGCCTAGAACAATCATCTGAAAAGGTGCGCTTCTATTTTAGCATGTATGTGACTTTGTTAAGAAAGTTTTCTATAGTTGTATTACCTTCATTGGTTTCTGAAAAAATGCTAGATTTAGAAAATGGAATGACTGCTGATGTCTGATGGATCTTGGCTGAAAGCAGAGAATACCAGAAAGATGTTTACCTGTGCTTTATTGACTACACAAAGGCTTTTGATTGTGTGGCTCACGACAAGCTATGGAAAACATTGTGAAGTCTGAGTATTTCTGAACAATTAATTGTGCTCATGAAGAATCTGTACATTGACTAAAAAGCAGTTGTTGAAACAGAACATGGGACAACTCAATGGTTTAAAATCAAGAAAGGTATATGACAGGGTTGTAGCCTTTCACCATACTTATTCAACCTGTATGCTGAGCAAAGAATCGGAAGAGCTGGGTTATATGAAGAAAATGTGGCACCAGGATTGGAGGAAGACTCATTAACAACCTGCAATATGCAGATGATACGACCTTGTTTGCTGAAAGTGAAGAGGACTTAAAACATTTACTGGTGAAGATCAAAGAGCACAGCCTACGGTATGGATTGCATCTCAATGTAAAGAAAACAAAAAATCCTCACCACTGGACCGGTAAGCAACATTCTTATCAATGAAGAAAAGGTTGAAGTCATCAAGGACTTCATTCTTCTTGGATCAACTATCAACACTCACAGAAGCAACAGTCAAGAAATCAAAGGACGTACTGCATTAGGCAAATCTGCTGCACAAGAACTTTTTAAAGTGTTGAAGAGCAAAGATGTCAGCTTGAGGACTAAGGTGCACCTGACCCAAGCCATGGTAATTTCAATAACCTCATGTGCATGCAAAAGCTGGACAGTGAATAAGGAATATCAAAGAAAAATTGATGCTTTTGAGTTATGGTTTTGAAGAAGAATACTGAAAGTGCCATGAGCTGCCAAAAGAACAAATAGATCTGTGTTGGAAGAAGTACAGCTAGAGTGCTCCTTGAAGGCCAGGATGGCCAAACTTCAGCTCTCATGCTATGGACATATTGTCAGGAGGGACCAGTCACTGGAGAGACCAGTCACTGGAGAAGGATACCATGTTTGGTAAGGTGGAGGGTCAGAGAAAAAGAGGAAGACTCCGAGTGAAATGGATTGACAAATTAGCAGCATCAGTGGGCTCAAGCGTGGCAACAATTGTGAATTTGTTCCAGGACTGGGCAGTGTTTTGTTCTGTGTGCATAGGGTCACTATGAGTTGGTACTGACTCGATGGCACCTAAGAAAAACAAGAGTATGTCAATATTTGGTTCCTATGTAACACAAAGACACCACTTTTTTTTTTTTTTCTTAAACTTTTTATTGTGAATTGAGTGTAAGTTTACAGACAGGATCATCAGCTTTCCATTCAACAACTCATACAATGATTGCAATCCCCTCCATGGAACAACAGTTATCCCACTTTCTCCCTGTGGTTCCTTTTGCATTCCACCCACCTTCCTATATCTTGTCAAGTTTGTCCTTAGGAAAATGTTGCCCTTTTGATTTTTAATTATTTACAATTCCATGATTAACATATCTTGTTAGTGTTGTTGTTCTACCCTATAAACTATAAACCTATCTTCTGCTTGACTAAAAATCGGGCCATGAGGATGAGTTACTTTCCAGACCTGAAGGGTGGTTTCTCCAGTTCCTTTCTGACCATTAAACACAGCCTCTTTTTTTCTTGTTGTTAAATAATTTTGAGTTTTGTTCTGCATTTTTCCGACTCTATCTGGATCCTTTAAAATGATTCCTTTCAGGGCAGTTGATAGTGGTTAGCTGGTACCATCTAGTTCTTCTGGTCTCAGAATCATGGAGACTGTTGTTCACATATTCTGTTATTAATCCATTGGACTAATTAATTCCAAACCTCTTCAATTATTATTAGTGTCCTTTATTCTGTACATGGAGTGATGAAAAACTGCACCTTAAACTGCCTATGAGCTTTCAAGATCCCAGATATTACTCACCCAAGCAGGATGTAGAACATTTTCATTGTAGACTATGTTATGCCAGTTGACGGTGATGTGTCCTGAGCCTTCAGGTCTACAAACTCATTGCCTTAAGATGTTTGATATGATCTAGAAAGTTTTCATCATTCTGGGAAAAATCAGTCTGTTCACACACAAAAAATTAGAACTATTCGGTGCTGAAGGTATATTAGTGATTGATTCTTCTAATTTAAATATATTTCTTAAGACTTTGAGAAGATTATTCAATATGCCATGGACTTCCAGAACAAACAAATCTGTCTTAGAAGAAGTACAACCAGATTTTTACTTAGAAAGATGGATGAGGAGACTTGCCTTATTTACTTTGGACATGTTACCGGTGAGGACTAGTCCTGGAGAAGAACATCATGCTTGATCAAGAAGAGGATCAGTGAAAAAGAAGAAGATCTTCAAAGAGACATATTTGATGCAGTGATTGCAACAGACCCCGAATATATCAACAATTGTGAGGATGACAAAGGACCAAGCAGTATCTCGTTCTATTGTACATCAGTTTACTATGAGTTGAAACTGACTGGATGGCATCTTATAGAAACATATTTCTTAATTGTTAGGAATGTCTTTGTTTTTTAAAATTATTTGGAATGTAAGATCGTATCAGAACTCAGTATTCATCAGCATCTGACAAGTTGCTGTTATTTATCACAAACCTGTAAACACCTGCTGCATTTAGTAACATGACACCAGGGAATATGCATTTCTGTGCCAATTACGACTGATATGCCAGACTTGTAGGAATTATTATTCTTCTCACATCCACAGGATACCTAGCAAAGGTTAGAGTACAAGATTTGTAACTTAAACCGCAATGGAAGATTTCATTAATCTCTCCCATCTCCTCTCATAATCTCATTGTTGTTGTTGTTTAGAATTGTCAAGTTAGTTACAACTCATAGAAACCCTGTATAGGGTTTCCTGGAGCAACTGATGGGTTTGAACTGCCAACCTTATGGTTCACAGTCCAGTGCTGATCCTACTATGCCACACAATCTCATTGAGTATCTCAAAAATTGTACTTAAAGAGGGAGGTAGGCTCTCTTTACAATTGGTCTTCATAAAGGCTCAGAATTTTGCCCAGACCTACTGTAAAAGATGGTGTTTTAAGATCTGCAGTGGCTTAGAGGTAGGAATAGTCATCTTGCTCTAATTTGGATCTAAGAGGGTTCCTGACATGTTGTTAGAACCTAATCTGAAGAGAAGGCAAGACAGAAATGAAACGCTAGATACACTATCAGCACCTGAAAAGATTCTCCTCCTTTTTAGCTTTTTTTCTGTTGTATCTTTTTTATTAAAACCTTTTTTGTGGACATATTGCCTGAATAGATTTTAAGACAATGCCAGATTTAAAGATTGTGTTCAAGAGCAGACACCCTTTCCTCATTTCCCTCTAGTTGTACCTCAAAGAAGTCAGAATGGACTTGATGACACGAAAAATAAAACCATATATGCATTAATTAGTGAAGAAAAATATGTTAAAAATAGTTAGTTAGCAAAGTGATGTTTGCCATAAAGTCCATAAGCCTTTTGATATGTTGTTTTTTGTTGTGAAGTGCTGTCGAGTAGATTCCAACTCATAGCAACCCTGTATAGGGTTTTGGAGGAGCAGCTAGTGGGTTTAACTGCTAACCTTGTAGCTAGTAGTCCAGTGCTTATCCTATAGTGCCACACTAAGATACTGTTGATATGTCAATTAATCGATATGATGCCTCCAGATCAGAATACGATGAAAGTACTATAGTAGGCAGTAGGCAATCTATTCTGTGCTCACTTTTTCTTACTAGGAAAATATTAAGATAATGATTATACAAGAAAGAATACTAAGAACACCTTATCTAGAATAGGTTTGTGTGACAAGAGTATGACTAAAATTATTTCAAATATGGGGTTTGTAAAACAAAGGAAGTCTGGATGTCTTCCTATAGCTCAGGAAAGGAGGAATTTTCAAAAATCATTCATATACGAGGTTGCTTCAATGAGTTCATGAAAATTGGAGTTAAAAGATAAAATGTGTCCCTATTGAAGACACATCACACATTCTCACTCTGACAAGTTGACTTGAACTTCTCTTGATCAGCTCATGCTCCTTTCTCCCCTTTCCCAGGTGCTGTCCATCTGCCACCCAAACAAATGATCAGGTCCCTGTAACAATAAACCTGAAATTTCCCACCTTATACAAGTTTTGTACAAGGTTCCTGGGTAACAATAATTATTTGAAGTTTGGATAAGCATTAAACTGCAAACCATATGGTTGCTGGTTTGAAGCTACCAGTTGCTGCATAGGAGAAAGATAAGACTTTCTGCTCCCTCAAAGATTTAAAAGTCTCAGAAACCATGTACAGGGTCTCTATGAGACAGAACCAACTTGACAACACTTAACAATTATTACTAACCAAATGTTGAGAGGTTCAAACTCACCCAGTAATGCCAAGAAAGAAAAAGATGGTGCTTGGTGATTTGCTTCCATAAAGATTATAGCAAGAAAAGACGACGTAGCTCAGTTACACTCTATACCGCATGGGGTTGTGATGAGTTGGGATCAACTCAACGGCCACAAGATTGATTTTGGTTTTAGATACAAGTTTTGTAATCAAACCAGCCAAACAGTACCAAGGAATATAACATGTATAAAATAGGTTTCTCCTTCTCCACCAATTCTGTCAGGGAGGTGAGACTAATACCAGCAGAAAAATCATGAGCCCTGAATGTAGTCCTCAATTACTGTTGTTGTTGTTGCCAAGTGCGGTCAAGTCGGTTCCAAGGAGAAGTTGGTGGGTTTGAAGTTCCAACCTTGTGGTTAGCAGTCCATGTTTATCCTACAGCGCCACACCAGGATTTAATGCTGGTTTATGTGATATATGATAGGGATGTTAGAATAAGTACTAGATCCATGAAAGTTAGAATAGTCAATCAAAGCCGCCTGAGGCCTAGTGTTGTTTATTCCATCATAATGCCTGCATGGATGGAACAGGACTATGAAAAGAGATTTAGCCTTTTGTCAACAGAGCAGATTTTGGCATAGAGGACAGCACAAGCATGTTGTGTTGTTGTAATTATCCTAGTTTGCAAAAACTGTTCTAGGCACAATCTGCCTATAGCCAGCAACTGTGGATGCTCAACTGACATAATTCATGGGCCTTGTTCTGCCTGTTAATTAGGCTATGCAGATCTATTGTCCAAATTATTTTAATTAACTTAAAACCACTGTTGTTGAATGCCAGTGAATTTATTCTAATTCATAGTGACCCTATATGGCAGAGTAGAATTTCCCCAACAGGGTTCTCTAGACTGCAATCTTTTAAAGAGCAGATTGCCAGACCTTTTCTCCTAAGGAGTCACTGGTGAATTTGAACAGCTGACCTGAGATTAGCAGCTGAGCTCCCATTGTACCACCAGGGATTCTTTTAAAATCATTAGATAATCATAAATGTAAATGTCATAAATTTTAACATTTATACGAATCTCTTTTGTTGTTGTTGTAGTTGTTGTTGTTAAGGGTCGTTGAATCAGTTCTGATCCACAGCAACCCTGTATAGGGTTTCCAAGGAGCAGCTGGTGAGCCTGAACCGCCAACCTAATAGTTCAAACCAACTTTGCAGTCCAGCGCATTAGCCCACAGTACCACACCAGAATACTGCTCTCAACATAATTGATTCCAAGAATGAATTTGGAACATAATTACATAATTATCTTTATGTATTGTTGCTGGTGTTCTTGTTAGATGCTCTTGAGTCAGCTGCAATTCATAGCAACACTGCATAGCAAAATGAAACACTGCCCTCACAATGGTTGTTATATCTGAGCCCATTGTTGGAACCACTGTGTCAGTCCATCTCATTGGGAGACATCTTCTTTTTCATTGATACTCTGCTTTGCCAAGCATGATTTCCTTTTCCAGGAATTGGTCCCTCCTGATAATGTATCAAAAATACATGAGATGAAGTCTCAGCATCATTGCTTCTAAAAAACATTCTGGTTGTATTTCTATCACAGATTTGCTTGCACTTTTAGCAGTCCATGGTACTTTATGGTACTTTCAATATTCTTCACCAATATATCAATTTATTTCTTGACTGGTGTTTCCATGAACAGTCTTTATTCCATTACTCATGATATTTATTGGTTCCGTTGTGAGGCTTTTTGTTTTCTTTATGTTGAAGTATAATTTATACTGAAGGTCATATTATATTATCTCATCAGCAAGTACTTTAAGTTCTCTTCACTTTCAGCAAAGTTTTATCATCTGTATATTGTAAATTGTTAATGAGCCTTCCTCCAATACTGATGCGGAGTTCTTCCTCATAGACTCCAGCTTCTTAGATTATTTGTGCAGCATCCAGATTGAATGAGTATGGGGGAAAAAGATAAACCTGACACACACCGTTCCTAAATTTAAACCATGCAGTATCCCTTGTTGTGTTTGAATGACCGCCGTGTGTAAACACCTCTATTGTTCTGGAATTCCTATTCTTTTCAATATTATCCATAGTTTGTTATGATCCACATAGTTGGACATGTTTGTATGGTCAATAAAACACAAGTAAACATCTTTCTGATATTCTCTGCTTTAGAGCAAGATATATCTAATATCAGCAGTGATATCTCTTGTTCAACATCCTCTTCTCAATCTTGCTTCAATTTCTGGCAGCTCCCTGTCAATTTGTGACTGTAACCATTTTTAATATTACCTTCAGCAAAATTTTACTTCCATGTTGTATTAATGATATTGTCCAGAGATTTCTGCATTCTGTTGGGTTCTTTTTCTTTGGAATGGGCACAAATATGGACCTCTTGCAGTCACTTGGGCAAATAGCTATCTTTCACATTTCGTGGCACTTATGAGTGAGTGCTTCCATCACTGCATCAGTTTGTTAAAACATTTCTGTTTGTATCCTGTCAATTCCTAAAGCCTTGTTTTTGCTAATGCCTTCAATTCTGCTTGGATTTCTTCCTTCAATACCACTGATTCTTGGTCATATGCTATCTCCTGAAATTGTTGAACATTGGCCAATTTTGGGTTACTCTGTATGCATTCCATCTTCTTTTGCCTCCTGTATTGTTCAGTATTTTGCCCATAGGAACTTTCAACATTGCAAGTGGCAGCTTGAATATTTTCTTCAGTACTTTCAGCTTGAGAAATGCTGAGCATGTTCTTCGTTTTTGGTTTCTAACTGCAGGTCTTTGCATACTTCATTATTATGTTTGACTTTGTCTTCTCAGGCTGCTCTTTGAAATGACCTGATCAGCTCTTTTACTTCCTTATCTCTTTCAGTGCTTTAGCTCCTCTACATTCAAGAGCAAGTTTATAAGGCTCTCTTCTGACATCCACTTTGGTCCATATGATTGGCTGATTAAAAATGACCAATACCTGTCCTTTCAGCAAACAAATGCATAGGAGATAGATCTTTATATATTTCATTTCATTTTTGATGACTTCTAATTTTCCTAGATTCATGCTTAATACATTCTAGATTCCAATTTTCAATGGATGCTTGCAGCAGTTTCTTCTCATTTTGAGTTATGTCCCAACAGCAAATGAAGATCCTGAAAGCCTTGCTCCATCCATGCCAACTTTTCTCAATTGTATTTTGATTGCCTTAAAATATCATGGGCTTATCTTCTGGCACCATATCAAAGTTCCACTGCTATTCATATTGTATTCAAGGGCTAACCCCTCAGAAATGAATTCCTTCATTCTAGTCTGTTCTTGGAGTATTGGTGTGGTTCTATAGTATAATGAACTGGTGGTTCAAAACCACCAGTCGCTCTTCAGAAACCCGACACAGAGTTGCTAAGAGTCGGAATCCACTCAGTGAAACTTACCAACAACAAGAAGCCTGTTCTTAGTCTGAAAACTACTGAAACCTGCCCACACTGGGTGACTGCTGGGGTATTTGAAACACCAGGGCCATGCCTTCCATCCAGCCTCACAGCAGCCGCAAGACAGCACAGTACATGCGGGCGTTAACCACCAATTATTTACTTATTAGACTGAAATGCTATGGGAAAATAAATAAATGCTAAAAAATTTTGTAAAAGTAACATTTTATTGATAAGAAAATTCAAAATAAGCCCCACTAATTATTTATAACTAAACTCACCTTTCCTTAGAAAGTTTTGCTTTTCTGTAAGGAGCCCTGGTGATACAGTGATTAAGCATTTTGCTGTTAACTGAAAAGGCAGTTCAAACCCACAGGCCACTCACCAGGAGGAAGATGTAACAGTCTGACTCTGCTGCCATGGAAAGCCATCAGCGACTTCTACTTTGTCTTATAGAAATGCTATGATCCAAAGTCAATTCGATGGCAATGGGCTTGAGTCCATTGGGAGGATATTTGTTTCCTTTAGATTTAGTTGAAATCCTGATTGAAGGCTGTATTCTTTGATCTTCATCTGTAAGTGTTTCAAGTTCCCTTCACTTTCAGAAAGTATAGTTGCATTTTCTGCATGCTGTAAGTTATTAATGACCCTTCTTCCAATATTGATGCTTACTTATTCTTCATATAATCCAGTTTCTCATAGTGTTTGCTCAGCATACAGACTGAACAAGTTTGGTGAAGGATACCACCCTGACACTCACCTTTCCTGATTTTAAACCATTCAGTATTTCCTTGTACTCTTTGAATGACAGCCTATCAGTCTCATATAAATTATTCTAGTTTTGTATTTTTAGTGGAGCACCATACTCAAAAGGAATGCTGATATGGACATGTAGGATAAGCACTGGACTTCTAACTGCAAGTTCAGAGGTTCAAACCCACCAGTCCCTTGTCAGAAAATCTATTCAGCATTGCTATGAGTCAGAAGCATCTTGATAGCATTTAACAATAACATCATATTCATGAATAATATCCTTTATTTTGTGTGCTTGTCTGTTATTTTAAAAGGTGACCTCAGGGTAAAGTTCATTTTAAGGTTTAAAGAGATCTAAGAGTCTTCTAGTCTCAATTGATCCAGTAAGACTATAAAAAGAATTTGAATTTGTTTTGTGCTTTTCTCCTGTTCTATCAGACTCTATCTATTTTAGCCTTGATCAGAATGCTGTATTTTAAACTTAGAGTGACACACTGTGTAGGGTTTCCAAGGAACGACTGGTGAATTTGGACCACTGATCTATGGTTCAAACTGACCTTGTGGTCCAGTGCATTATCCTGCAGTGCCATGCCAGGGCTGGTAGGAATTTCCAGGAACCATACTGTTCTGGTCTCAAGTTAGATGAAAGCATGCCTTATGTGGGCCATTAGCCAGGTAGCCTAGTTTCTCTTCTGAGACTACTGTTTCTTTTTCATTTTTGCTTCTGATGAGTGAGATTGTCTTAGGCTGGGTTTTCTAGAGAAGCAAAACCAATGAAACATATG
>NW_006408628.1:2430924-2461830 GCF_000296735.1 Chrysochloris asiatica
GCGGTAGTGAGGTTGGCCCAGGATCGGATATTGTTTCGTTCTGCCATGCATGGGGTCACTATGAGTCGGTTCTGATTCGATGGCACCTGACAACAACAGGTCCCCAGGGGAAGAGAGAGAGTGAGTCTTTCCTCTGTGTCCATTATTGGGAGCATCCCTTTAATAGATTGGCTTCTCGTAGCCACTCATCATAGAGTTAAGTCGGCCTCGATTAAGTTTCATCATCATGGGAATAAGCCCATCTTAACTGCTAAATCACTGGAAATCCTGGCCTAGTCAAGTTGACACAAACCCCTAACTATTACAGAGACCAATAGTTCAACCTCAATGGCTGCTTCCAAGTTTTGGAGAATCCAGGTGCTCATTACTTCCCTAGCATGTGGAACATGAGCTTTGAGAATCACACTTTATCAATGCCTGAGTTGTCCCATGAGACGAAAGCCCCAAATCTTCAAACTGAGAAAACCAATCTCCGAAGGCATTTGGTCATGTCTGAAGAGTATCTGTAACTATGTCCACTATGGATTCACATAGGTGTGCATATATACCTGTATTGTTGTTGTTGTTGTTTTTGTTGTGTGCCGTGGAGTCGGTTCCAACTCATAGCGACCCTGTACAGGGTTTCCAAGGCTGTAAATCTTTATGGGAGCAGAAAGCCTTATCTTTCTCCCACGGAACAGCTGGTAGTTTCCAACTGCTGACCTTGGGGTTCGCAGCCCGATTCGTAACCACTACGCTACCAGAGCTCCTTATATATGCATATGCATATACATCTGTCTGTGTACACCACCTGTACCCACTCCTCCACATGTATGCCTGTATACCTACATATGTAGCCATATACTCATTTTTAAGTTATTGTTCATGTTGTAACACATGTTCTTTTGAAATAAATGGAAGTATACGAAATTATATGAAAATAATAGTAACAATACTCAGTGCCCCTCTCCAAACCCAGCCACCCTGAGTTAGAGACATTAATTTTGTGGCTCTTTTTTCTTCCATCTCTTTCTCCATCTTATACTATTTTTATTAGTGCTTTTTTATGATTGATTTTTAATAATTTGTTTTTATGTCTGTGTCTTCTATGCTTCCAATTATATGATTTTCAATACAGATGTATATAGAATTCACATAGGTCACTTTTAAGAAAATTCAAATATACAGATACCCCTGACCAAAATTCTGTTCTGATGGGTTTGATTAAAGTGAAATATAGGCACCACTTTTTAAAAATCAACAGGAGCATTCATTATCCCATCTCTCTTTCATTCAGATCTTTTTAAAATCTTATTTAATATAAAATAAATAAATAAATAACACTAGGACCCATGTTTGTTTATGGAATTGATTAATATGCCTTAAAAGAGATAGAATTGCATTGGTAATTGTTATGGAGAACACCAAAAGCTGATATTTACAATCTACCTACAGAAAGACTTCACTTTATGGGGGCAAATTCATTATAGGAAAGTTAATTTTGTTGTTAAGTGCCATAGAGTTGATTCTGACCCATAGCGACCCTGTATAGGGTTTCCAAGGAGCAGCTGGTGAGCTTGAACCACTGACCTTGCAGTTCAAATGACTTTGCAGTCTGGCACATTAACCCACAGCACCACAAATATTAAGTGCCGTCAAATCAGTTCTAACTCATAGTGACCCTGTGTAGAGCTTCTAAGGAGCAGCTGGTGAGTTTGAACCACCAACCTTGTGGTTCAAACTGACTTTGCAGTCCAATGCATTAGCCCACAACACCCTATCAGGATATAGATAGATAGATAGATAGATAGATAGATAGATAGATAGATACTTTTTGTAAACATTGCAAATATAATTAATTTTGAAAAACATACTAACTTTTTTTCTTGACCAAAAAAAAAGTGCTAGCCTTCATTTGTAAAATTAAAATTACTCTGTGAGAGTTGCTTCTCCAGGGAAAAGAATGGGGTAGTAAAAGCTGTGTCCTGTTCTAACCTCAGAGTCACAACATATATCACCAGCCTAACCATACTTCTTGGCAGCAGCCACTGACTCCCATGTGATCAAGCCCATGATCCTAGTTTAGTTTCAAACCTTAAGCACAGAGGGATCGTACAAACCCAGTTATTGCTTGATCTAAGAATCCGCTTTTCAAATAGACTAAAAGCTATGGTGTTTTCTTGGACACTCCAGCCCATTGTGTTTAGCTCTTTCATCTTTAGGCATTTGTGTGAGCATTGTTGCTTATTTTCTGCTGTTTCTTGATTATTTGTTGAAAGGTAACTGTCCTGGCGAGGACGGCTGTTGATATTATTTAGGATTTGTCGTAAGTTTTTTTGGCTGCCAAAAGAACCAACAGATTTGTGTTGGAAGACTGGTGCAGCCAGAGTACTCCTTGGAGGCCAAGATGGCCAAATATTGTCTCTCATACTTTGGACTTGTTGTCAGGAGGGACCAGTCACTGGAGAAGGATATCATGTTTGGTAAGGTGGAGGGTCAGAGAAAAAGAGGAAGACCCCCAATGAGATGGATTGGCCAAGTGGCAGCAACAGTGGGCTCAAGTATGGCAACAATGGCAACAATAGTGAGGTTGCCCCCGGATTGGGCAGTGTTTTGTTCTGCTGTGCATAAAATCACTATGAGTTGGTACCAACTCCATGGCACCTAATAACAACAACAACAATTCTTCCTCATGTGGTCTACCACTCTTCCATCCCACTGAGCTTCAGATTGTTTTCCAAGGGTGATCTAGCACATCCTTCTGTGCTTGGCATTAAAACTCACTTTCCTCATTTACTTGTGTGTAGGATTTTTTGTTTTTTTTTAAATACTGATTAAACAGATTATATATATATATATATATGTAATGGAGGCACATTTTAACAACAACTTAGGTGAGTAAAGAAATAAGTAGTTTAAGCTACTGCTTTCTGATCTCCCACACTGGCCACCCTTTATTCTATTAAATCAAGAATTTTTCTCCCCCTGGAAAGTTAAATAGCAGGTGTAGTACTTAATGAACTGCAGCAACTTGGGCTTATTGGTGTGGCAAATAGATTGTGATATTCATTTCCAATTAAAGTTCTTTTGCAAAGATCAATGAAGCACATTTTCACAAATTGAATCACACTAAACTAATAAACAAAATTCTCTTATCCCTGTTGATGGCAAATCCTTATTTCCTTAGCATTTAAAATCCCATACCTTTATTAATTATAAAATGCAAGGGCTAGGAAAAATCAAATGTTTATTTACTCATGTGTTTGTATTTTACTTTCCATTTCATAAGGAGAGAAGGAACATTAACTATTTAATAGTTAAAGATGTTTCATAAGAATACTTTTTCAAGCTTGGATTTTTTTTTTTTTATTATTATTTTTTTTTTGGTTTTTGATCCATAAGCATTTTCTATTTACTAAATAACATACTTGTCCTAATGATTAAAGGGCCTGAACTTTGGTAAATGAGAAAATAATCTGTTAGAGACTAACCTTTAATTAATGAATGCATAGTATACATTTACATTAGAAACAATGGGGTTTGTGGAAAAAGGAAAACAGCTTAGGACTTTGCCTTCTTAGAATCACTGAGCTGCTTCAGAAAAAATTAAAATGTTAATTTAGCAAACTTAAATGTCACTAGTTTATTGAAAGAATGCACCAGTGTTATGATAATCATTTTCAAGGACCTCCTCACCTTTCACCTCCCCTTGATATTTCTTTCAGTGTATACTTCTGAAGGACTGTTATGCGTTTGTGTAGTTTTCATTTTAAAGTTTTAAATGTTTAGCAATTGACACAGGTTCAGTGAGATGATATAAGTGTGCAATTAAGATTAAATATAAGTGCTACCTTGACATCTGGGAAAACCAGGAGGGTTTCAAATGCCTAACCAAAAGTTCCTCTTCCCACCTGCTTTGGACGAGCAGGTCCAAACAACTCTCCTTATCACAGGGACCAGGCACAGTACTTGCTATCCCCAAATAAGCCATGGAATTATTCAAACAAGCTAACCACATCCTCTCACAGGAAGTGGGTGCCAACCTCTACCTCTGGTTACTTTAAAGCCTGCATCTAACACCCTTTGATTGCTGACTCTCTTCACTTGTACAACTTTTTCTGAGTACTACACAATGTCCTTCTTCCTGGCTAATAACTTGCAGTCAGGCTCATCTGTCCAATGTTTGGTATCATGAGTTCTTTCATCTCCATTATCGTAACATGGTGACTTCTTTCTTGGCAATATGGTGAAGAAGAAAATAAAATGAAGGACAGGGTTCCAACACAGGTTAGTATTTTCAAAGAACGAAAGTAGATATTTGGAAGATATGCACATACACGATTTCTTCCCTTGGAGAAAATCCTAGGATTTCAAATATTTTTCGACCCCATGATCTACTGTTCCAAAAGATGTTTTCCAGTAGCACATGAGAGGATCTGTACTTAGCGAGCATTTCTGGCATGAAGAAAGACAGATGAAATAGAACTTCCATTCCAGATGGTGTTATGACCATTTGTCAAATGTCATCTGCCTGTCTTCCCAACAAATCTATGAAAAAAATGTAAAGGAAAAATATAATGAACCTTCTTTGATATTCTACTTCTGTTCTTTCTTAGCCTCTAGTGACTATCTTCTTGTCTTAGGGCCTTATCTTTGATCCAGGCTATTTTGAAACTTATGGGCCAGAAGTTTACAAGAAAAAGGTTTATGTGAGTTTGTTAACTTTATTTGGCAAGGAACTGATTTTGTATACATACACATACGCACATACCACATACCAGAAGTTCCTTAATAATAATATAAATAGAAAAGTAATGAAGAAAAGATAGTTCTTGAAATTGACTGGCTGTAGCTTCTCAAAACTCACTAAAAGAACTTATTTTTTTCTCATCTCAATTAGTTTTCTAAAACCCTTTTCATAAATCAACTTAAGTCTACTGTCCAGGTTTGGGAAACTATTATATCAAACTCATTGTTCTCATCTACTACAAATTGAAAAAAATTTTATTATCTTCTAAAAATTTAATGTGTTTACTAACTATTCCCACCACTCACCTGTCAGTTTGTTGTACTGTGGTGACTTGCATGTTGTTGTAACACTGAACGCTATACTAACAGTATATTAAGTATGAACAGAATTACCAAAGGTGGACAGACTTCAGCGGAGCTTGCAGACTAAAACATACAAAAGGAAGGAAAGAAGGATCACTTGTAATGGTTAACCACTGAAAACCTCATAAGTAAAAGATTCATGCCATTGCCAGGCATACTACTGGAAGATGAAAACATTATAAATAGCACCAGATATTGTCAGATAAAGTGCCAGAAGATGAGCCACTCAGCTTGGAAGGTACTCAGAATACGACAATGTTCAAAGAAGAGTTGACTATAATGAAGTGAATGAAGTAAAGCTTTCAGGACCTTTATTTGCTAATGGAACACAATTCAAACTACTGAGAAATAGGTGCAAATAGCCATAATCATCAGAATAAGGAATGTATAAAGCCTGAATCTAGAAGAATTAAAAGTTGTCAAAAATTAAATGGAACACATAAAGATTGATATCCTAGGCATTACAGAGCTGAAATAGATTGGTATTGGCCATTCTGAAGCTGAAAATGATATGGTTTACTATGCCAGGAACAACAAATTCTAGGGGAATAGACTAGTATTCATCATTAAAAATAACATTTCAAGATCTATCTTGAAGTACAATGCTGTCTGTGGTAACATAATATCTATAGGTCTACAAGGAAGACAAATAAATATTATTCAAATGTACATATCAATTATTAATGCTATTGATGATGAAACTGAATAATTCTAACAACTTTTTCAATCTGAAATTGATTAAACATGTTGCCAAGATGTGTTGATAATGACTAGTTATTGCATTGAGAAGAGTCCTGGTGTGGCACTGTGAGTTAATGTACCAGACTGCAAAGCCATTTGAACCACAAAGTCGGTGGTTCAAGCTCACCAGTTGCTCCCTGGAAACCCTATGCACTGTCACTATAGGTCAGAACTGACTCGACAACACTTTACAACAACAACATTGCAATGAGAAAATTGAAAACAAGAGGAAGGATCAATAGTTGGAAAATACGGTCTTGTTGATAGAAATGATGCTGGAGATCACATGATAGAATTTTGCAAGAACAATGCAATCTGCACTGCAAATAAAATACCTTTTTTAAACAACAGATTGAGTGTGTATGGGAGGAAGAGTGAGACTATGCCCACAGATATATTAATTTGAAATAGGATATTAAAACATAGGTATCTATCTTTCCTGCAAACACAATTATGAATGAAGTAGAGTATTTAGCAGGAAAAATAGTAAAAAAAAAAAAAAGTTTTTAAATATCATCAAATACCTTAAGACAACAAGTTCCTGCATCTGGGGGCTTAGGGGTTTAGGACCATCGTTTTAGGGAACACCATGGTCAACTGGCATGACAGTCCACCTACTTTGGTGAGTAGTATCTGTGATCTTAAAAATTCATGAGTGACCATCTAAAGTGCAGCTATTTGTCTCTCCATGTTCCAAAGAAAGAAGAGAGATGAGAATTAAAGATAGCTTAACGTGCTAATGGAACATGTAAACATCACTTTCTATGACTCTGAAACCAGAAGAACTGGATGGTGCCTGGCTACCCCTACCAACAGCTCTGAAAGGAATCGCATTAAAGATCCCTGATAGAGTAGGAGAAAACGTAGAACAAAACTCAAAAGTATTAACAAAAAAATGAAAGACGAGGCTTACTGGCCAGAAATAAGACTGGAGGAACTATGACCCTTGACCACACGTAAGGTCTACAAATGAACTCGTCGTACCCAATTTTCAGCCAAGCAGTAGGTAGATAGATAGGCGGGACAACAACACTAGTAAGGTATGCTCACCGTGGAATGGCCAACCATTCTAAATGAAAAGGGCACCCTTTACATAGATTGAGAAGGGATGGGAAGGTGGATGGAATGGAAATAGAAACCACAGGGAGGAAGCAAGAAAACTGTTGTTGAATTGAGGGAATTGCAGTCATTAAGATGAAATAAAGCGTATGATTTGTTCAATTTAAAACTAATGAACTTGTCTGTAAACTTTCACTTAACTGACAATAAAAAATTTAAAAACAACAACAAGGGTGATTATACAGGAATCAAATGGACTACATCTGTGGGAAAAGACAGTGAAGGAGCTCAATATCCTCAGCCAAAACCAAGTCAGGGGCCAACTGTGCAACAGACCATCTATTAGGCATGTGCAAGTTCAGGAAGAAGCTGAAGAAAATTAAAACAAATCCACAAGAGTCAAACTATGACCTTGAACATATCAAGAAGAGATGTGATGCATAATACACTAATGATCAAAGACCAGAGGAGCTGAGGAATGACATCCAAAATAGCATACAAGAAAGCAAAAGGTCATTAAAAAGACAGGAAAGAGAAACAAGACCAAAATGGGTGTCAGAAAACACTCTTGCACCTAATCTCCAGTCTAGAGATGCTAAAATGAATGGAAGAAATGAGCAAGTGAAAGAGCTGAACAGAAAATTTCAAAGAGCAATTCAAGACAAAGTCAAGTATCATAATGAAATTTTCAAAGACCTGGAATTAGAAAAACAGAAGGGAAGAACATGCTAAGCATTTCTCAAGTGGAAAGAACTGAAGTAAAAATTCAAACTCTGACTTGAAATACTGAAGGATTCCAGGGGTAAAATATTGAATGATGCTGAAAGTCATCAAAAGAAGATGGAGGGAATATGCAGTCACTATGCCATAAAGAAAGGGTTGATGTTCAACCATTTCAAGAATTAACATATAATGAAGGACTGACAGGGAGGAAGTCCAAACTGCACTGAAGGCACTGGCAAAAAACAAAGACTCCAGGAATAGAAAGAATGAAAATTGAAGTATTTCAGTAAATTTACAGCCCTGGAGGCACACACTCATCTATGCCAAGAAATTTGGAAGAAACCTACCTGGCCAATCGACAGGAAGAGATCCATATTTGTGCCCATTTCAATTGTGGCCCAACAGAATGCAGAAATCACCTAAAAATATCATTAATATCACATGCAAGTAAAATGTTGTTGAAGATAATACGGAAATGGTTGCAATAGTACATCAGCAAGTAACTGACAAAAATCTTAAGAAGAGGACATGGAACTAGGGATATCATTGCTGTCTGCAGGATCTTAGCTGAGAAAACAAAATAACAAAAGATGTTTACTTGTGCTTTATTGACTATGCAGACTTTTGACAGTGTGGATAATGACAAACTGTGCATACCATTGTAAAGAATGGGTATTCCAGAACACTTAATTGTGCTGATGAGAAACCTTTACACAGACCAAGAGTCAGTCATTAAAACAGAACAATGGGATACTGAGTGGTTCAAAACAGGACAAGTGTGCACTAAGGCTGTATTCTTTTACCATACTTATTCAGTCTGTATGCTGAGCAAATGATCTGGGAAACTGGATTATTTGAAGAAAAGAACAGCATCAGGATTAGAGGAAGACTCATTATATGCAGATGATAAAACCTTGCTTGCGGGAAGGGAAGAGGACCTAAAATACTTAATGATAAAGATCAAAGGCTAGTTTTCAAAATGGATTACACCTCAATGTAAAGTAAACACAAATGCTCACAATGTGACTAATTAATAACAATAAATGGGAGAAAAGATTGAAATTGTCAAAAAACTTCATTTAGCTTGCATATACTATCAGCACTAATGAAAGTAGCAATCAAGAAATCAAATGTTGTATTGCATTAAGCAAATCTACTGCACAATACGTCTTTAAATTGTTCAAGACCAGATATCAGTTGGAGGACTAAGGGGCCGTGACCCATGGTATTTTCAGTAGTCTAAATATGAGTCCAAAGAAGATCTAGTAGCAGTGCTTACGAATCAGGTTATGAACCACAAGGTCAGCAGTTCGAAACTACCAGCTGCTCCATGGGAGAAAGATGAGGCTTTCTGCTCCTGTAAAGATTTACAGCCTCGGAAACCCTGTACAGGGGTCGCTATGAGTGGAACCGACTCCATGGTACATAACAGCAACAACAAATGAGTCAGAACTGACTCGGGGGCACTTAACAGCAACAATATGCATGTGAAAGCTGGACAATGAATGTGGAAGATCAGAGAAAAGTTGACGCAGTTGAGTTATGGTGATGGTGAAGAATATTGAAAGGTACCACAGACTGCCAGAAGAACAAACTAATCTATACTGGCAAAAGTACAACGAAAATGCTCCTTAAAAGCCAACATGGCCAAACTTTGTCTCCCATACTTTTGACATGTTATCAGAAGAAACCTGGCCCTAGAGTGGGACATCATGCTTGTCTGGGTCATTGAAAAGAGGAAGACCCCCAGTGAGATGGATTGGCACACTGACAGCAGTAATGGGCTCAAGGGTGATAACAATAGTGAGGATGACACAGGACTGGGCAGTGTTTAGTTCTATTATACAAAGGGTTGCTTTAAATTGGTACAGATTTAACAGCATCTAACAACAACAACTTCATCAACAGCTGATTACTCAGGATCTTGTTAAAATGTATGTGCTAGTTTGATTGGAATGGGTGGGCCTGAGATTCTGCATTGTTGATAAGGTTCCATGTGATATGACTGCTAATCTACGGACTGTAATTTGAGTATCAAGGGTCAAAATCATTTTCTCCTAAGTGTTAGTAGCTAAACTGTATGGCATTCTTTTTTTTCTAGAACTTTTTAATGGGGAGGGTAGGTATTAGAATGAAAATCCATAAAGATTCAGAGAAATGAATCCTAAATTTACAAGCAGTCATTTGGATTGCTATTATCAAGACAATTAATTTACAAGTTATTTTGTGCTTGGATCAAAGTTTGGCACATTAATTATCATTACTATTAATCTACTTGGGCAACATTCTTTCAATTATTTCCAGATAATTCCCCATTTTGATCAGTTTACTACTACATGAATTTGAGTCACAGATGAAGGCTAGTATTGGTAGGATTCTTTTATCTCTTATTAGCATATTGAGATAAAAAGCAGAAAGTTATGTTGACATTATTCTTAGAAGGGTAACAGTAATTTCAATTTTTATAGTACTTTATAATTTCCAAACCATTTATAGCAATTGAACTGTTATCAATGAGTGTAAAGATTATGTTTTGTGTTTCACAGATGAGGTCCTAGCATTCAAGCAAATGAAAAGCATAAAGATTATACTTAGGGCATGAATGGACAATTGAAGTAAGATGGATATTAGAAATCTCAGAAACAAAGAAAGAAAAGTACAAAGTGGTAAAATAATTTGCACAAGTTTGCACAGCTCTGGAATCATAGAGGAGTCCTGGTGTGGTGCTGTGGGATAATGCACTGGATAGCAAGGTCATTTGAACCACAGGATCAGTGGTTCAAACTCACCAGCCACTCCTTGGAAATCCTATACAGGGTCGCCATGAGTAGGAAACAACTAGACGGCACTTGACAACAACATTAAGATAGATGTGACTGTCAAATATCTTACCTACCCATTCCATACGAAGGGTTTCAAAATGTTCATGGAAAAATTCCACTGTTTTAATTCCATTTTGCTACAGACTTTGTGAAGCTCCTTTGTATACCAGTGTTGATGTACTACTTTATAACTCGTTTTCAAACTATTATAAAGTGTCATCAGAAAAACACGTGTTAAATTAAAATATTACATTATGTAGCAATATGATTGTGGATATCTTTAAAATAAGATGGAACATTTTTTATAAATACCTTTGTGACATCTGTTATCTAAAGATTTAAGAAGTTTGTAATATTCATATTAAAATCAATACTAAACCATGCTTGTAAGACGAGACATCAGTGCACTCAATTACTTCATCTAAAGAACTTGTTAAATCTAACTCTATGATCAAAAGAGGAAGCAATTAAGACTAAATGGTGAGTGGGCAATTCCTATTGAAAGAAAAGTGCCTGAATCTGTCATCTAGGTGCAGTATGATAGGGGCCATATTAGTTACTGTGGCTTAGTCTCCATAGATTAAAAAATGAATATAATTTAAGAACTGTGAGAATTAAATGAGATAATATATTAAGGCCCAGGACACAAATAATGGCATCCCATGGCCATTATTATCTGGTTCCTGACACATAGTAGGAGCACCATCTATATTTGTTAAATGAATCCTCTCAAGTCTCCATTTGTACTAAAATCGAGTCATGCCAGACGTAAAATCCATTCAGAGAACATATGACTGAATATACATCCGGAGTCCCATAAGATCATGGATTCCTAGTGACCCTATAGGCCAGAGAACTATCCCATAGGGTTTCCAAAACTGTAAATCTTTATGGAAGTAAACTGGTGTAGCTTTCTCTTACAGATTGACTGGTGGGTTTAGTAGCTGACTGCTCAATCATTATACCACCAGGGCTTTTTAAGGTTAAAATAGAGTACCAAAATCCTCACCAGAGAACAGGATGTAGGAGATGCAACAGTTTCCCCCATGCATTAGGGGTGTCTCATGTTCTCCCGTATACGAAATGATTCTAATACCAATTGTATAAGGGCAGAAGACATATGTAACCTGTAATACATGTCTTGATTTGTTGTTCTTGTTAGGGGCCATCGAGTCTGTTCTGACCTGTATTGGCCCTATATATAACAGAATGAAACAATGCACCATCCTCACAATGGCTATTATGCCTGAGCTCATTGCTGCTGCCACTGTGCCAATCCATCTTGTTAGACATGTCCCTTTCTTTCACTAACTCTCCATTTTACCAATTATAATATCCTTCCCCAGGGTCTAGTCCTTTCTGATAATATGTCCAAAGTATGAGAGATGAATTAAGTCTAGCTATCTGGCTTCTAACTAGCAGTCTAGTTGTACTTCCTCCAACACAAATTTGTTTGTTCTTCTGGTAGTTCATGGTACCTTTAATGTTCTTCTCCAGCACTATAACTCAAATGAATCAATTCTTCAAAAGTCTTCCTTATTCATTATCCAACTTTCACGTGCATATGAAGTTATTGACACTACCATGTCTTAGGTGTGGTGCACCTTAGTCCTTAAACTGACTTGATAGTCATAATGACTATCATAAATGTATGTAAATATTGTACTTTCAATGTAAAAAGTGGATCAATTTTCAATTGAAGAAGTTGGTAGAATTCTTCTACTTCATCCTCACTGGCTTGGTGAGTTGATGTGTAAATTTGAATATTAGTGGTATTAACTGGGCTTCCCTGTAAGTGCATGGATTTTATCCAATCACAGACAGCATTATACCTCATGATTGGTTTGGATATGTTCTTTTTGACAATGAATGCAACACCATTCCTCTTCAATTTGTCATTCCCGGCATAGTAAACAATGTGGTTGTCAGATTGAAAATGGCCAATACCAGTGCATTTCAACTCACTAATGCCTAAGATATCGATGTTTATGCGTTCCATTTCATTTTTGACAATTTTCACCTTGCCTAGAGTCATACTTCATACATTTCATGTTCTGATTATTAATAGATGTTTATAGCTGTTTCTCTTCATTTTGAGTTGTGCCCCAGCAACAAATGAAGGTCCCTAGGGCTTTACTCCATTTGCGTCATCACGGTCAACTGTACTTTAAGGAGGTAGCTCTTTACCGGTGGCATTTTGAGTGCCTTCCAACCTGAGGGACTCATTTTCCAGCACTATATCTGACAGTGTTTCTCGGTTACTCATGAGGTTTTCAGTAACTAAATAATTTGGAAGTAGTTCATCTCTCCTTCTTCCTATTCTGTCTTTGTCTGGAAGTGCATCTGAAACCTGTCCACCGTAGGTAACCCTGATGATATTTAAAATACCAGTGGCATAGCTTCCAGAATTACAGCAACTCACAAGCCACCACAGTATGACAAACGGACAGAAAAACTGACAGATCAAGATGTAGTTATCGTTACTGGTGATTGGAATGCAAAGGTTGGAAACAAAGAGGAAGGATGAGTAGTTTGAAAATATGGGTTTAGTGATAGAAATGATGCTGGAGAATGCATAGTAGAATTCTGCAAAACCAATGATTTCTTTATTTCAAACACCTTCTTTAGACAGCATAACAGACAACTATACACATGGACCTCACCAGATGGAATACACAGAAATCAAATTGACTACATCTGTGTGAAAAGATGATGGAAAAGCTCCATATCATCAGCCAAAACAAGGCCAGGGGCAGATTGTGGAACAGACCATCAATTGCTCATATGCAAAATCAGACTGAAGCTGAAGAAAATGAAAATTAGTCCACGAGAGCCAAAATATGACCTTGAATATATCCCACCTGAATTTAGAGATCATCTGAGGAATAGATGTGATACATCAGACACTAAAGACCAAAGACCAGAAGAGTTGTGGCATGACATCAAGAATATCATACATGAAGAAAGTAAAAAGTCATTAAGAAGACACGAAAGAAGGAAAAGATCAAAATGAATGAAAGAAGAGACACTGAAACTTGCTCTCCAGTGTAGAGATGCTAAAGCAAATGGAAGAAATGATGAGGTTCAAGAGCTGAACAGAAATTTTCAAAGCTCAGACCAAGCAGGCAAAGTCAAATATGACAACAAAATGTGCAAAGATCTGGAGTCAGAAAACCAAAAGGGAAGAACACACTCAACATTTCTCAAGTTGGGGGAACTGAAGAAAAAAAATTCAAGCCTCAACATTTGTTATTGGGCAAATTATTGAATGATGCAGAAAACATCAAAAGAAGATGGAAGGAATACACAGAGTCACTGCACCAAAAGGAAATTGTTGATGTTCAACCGTTTCAAGAGGTAGCATATGATCAAGGGCCAATGATACTGACGGAGGAAGTCCAAGGTGCATTGAAGGAATTGGCAAAGACCAAGGCACCAGGAATTGATGGAATAAAAATTGAAATCTTTCAAGAAAGTGAGGTGGCACAGGAGGCACTCACTCATCTCTGCCATGAAATTTGAAAGACAACAATCTGGCCAACAGATCAGAAAGTATATGTATTTGTGCCCATTTCAAAGAGAGGTGACCCAATGGACTGCAGAAATCATTGGACAATATCTTTGATATCCCATGTGAGAAATGTTTTACTAAAGGTAATACAGAAATGGCTGCAAGCATACATTGACAGAGAACTTCCATAGGTTCAAGCCAGATTCAGAAGAGGATGTGGAATGAGGGATATCATTGCTGATGTCTGACGGATCTTGGCTAAGAGCAGAGAATATCGGAAAGATGGTTATCTGTGCTTTATTCACTATACAAAGGCTTTCAATTGTGTGGATCATGACAATCTATGGAAAACATTGTGAAGTATGAGTATTCCGGAACACTTAATTGTGGTCGTGATGAAGCTGTACATGGACCGAGAGGCAGTTGTTCGAACAGAACATGGGAACATTAAATGGTTTAAAATTAAGAAAGGCGAGTGACAGGGTTGTATTCTTTCACCATACTTATTCAACCTGTATGCTGAGCAAATAATCTGAGAACCTGGGTTATATGAAGTACAACATGACATCAGGATTGGATGATGACTCATTAACAACCTGCAACATGCAAATGATACAACATTGCTTGCTGAATGTGAAGAGGATTTGAAATACTTACTGATGAAGATCAAAGAGCACAGCCTTCAGTATGGATTGCATCTCAATGTAAAGAAAACAAAAATCCTCACCACTGGACCAATAAACAACATTCTTATCAATGGAGAAAAGATTGAAGTTGTCATGACTTCATTCTTCTGGGATCAACCATCAACCAACAACAGATGTAGATGTGTGTTGGAAGAAGTGCCAGAGTGCTCCTTGGATGTCAGGATGGCCAAACTTTGTCTCTCATTCTTAGAACATGTTGTTAGGAAGGTCCAGTCGCTAGAGAAGAATCTCATGTTTGGTAAGGTGGTGGGTCAGAGAAAAAGAGGAAGACACCCAGCAAGATGGATTGGCAAAGTTGCAGCATCAATGGGCTCAAACATGGCAATAATTATGAGGTTGGCCCAGGATTGGGCAGTGTTTTGTTCTGTTGTGTATAGGGTCACTATGATTCAGTACTGACTTGATGGCATCTAATAACAACAACATCTAAAAAGTTTACCATGTAATAGTTTATGCTTCTATCTGTAGGCAGCAGCATTAAAATTCATCTAATGAACGTCTTTTGAGTGGTGTACCATTACCTCTATCTTTAATTTTCTTATGAAAATATTACCATGAAATATTTCATGGCTCCCAAATGCAGCAAAACCAGTGCGAGTGGTAGCAGCAGCAAGAGGCAAAGGAGAAGTATGGATTTGAAAGTGAAACAAAAGGTTGTTAAACAACACGAAGGTGGAAAATCAGTGAATGTTATTGCTTGTGATCAATCCCTGTTACATTGGACAATCACTACAATTTGTAAAAACAAAGAAAAAATATATATATCCAACCTGTTAAAGGATTGGTTCCACTTGAAGCTACAAGGATAACAAAAAAAAAATTGAGTTACCTATATCAGATATGGGGAAAATGCTAGTGATACAGAATGAGGTATAAACACCAAAATGTCTCCCTTTCTGCACATTGATTGATAAGGCACAAAGCTTGTTTGAGCTCTTAGAGAAAAGCAGGACTAGACTATGATATGATGTTTACACAATGTTCAAATCATATAATGTCCTAATTCCCAGAACATATCCTTAACAATAAGCAACACAAGGTGGGTATGATATTTTAGCTCTCTGTTGATGGTTTAAGGAGCTCTGATTATGCCATGGGTTAGGCATTGTGCTGCAAACTACACAGTTGGGGGCTCAAACCTACCACTACTTCACAGGAGAAATGTGAGGCTGTCAGCTGTCATAAAGATCCGTAGTCTCAAAACACTATGTAGCATCACTCTGTATAGGAATCAACTCAATGGCCATGGGTTTGGTGTTTTGGGTTGATTGTTTAAGCTACCCCATAGCCATTTTATACATTTTTAAGTGTTAAATATGTCAAATAGAGGACAGGTCCTAGGTATCAAACAAATTATCTTTTTCTTTGAATCGCTACTTGGATAATGAGACTTTTAAAGGACTGGTATTAAGAAATCATGCATTTACTTTACATTAAGAAGGTAAAATCTGATAATCTCTTTTTTGTTTATTTTAAATGTTTATTTCTGTGAAAGAGACTTCTTCCAGTTTGAAAAATCTGAAAGTTGTTGGATTACAGGAGATTTGGTAAACGCTTCACCTGGGTAATCTGTCACTTATCTGATTGATACAAGAGCATCAAAAGGTGGAGTTATAGATAGAGAATGAATGATCTGATGGTCAATTAATTCTGTGTCATCTGTGTGTATGTTCTTGGAGTCACTATGATAGGAACAGAGTATAAAAAAAAAATTATAAAGAGAAGCTATTTATCTTGGTTAAATTCACTGTCCTTCTGAATTTGTGTTACATAATACTCCCTGATCATAAACTATTGGACCATGTACTAGTGCTCTTTAAGAAAAATTAGGTTGAAGGACATCATATTGTATTCCAGCATACATTGGATCTTCATGTTCTCAGAATAATCTCACATGAGTTTAATGAAAAATAGGAATGACACATTTGAGTAGTTTAATTGAATACATATGTATTTAAATCCATTAAAATAAATATATATTTAAGTATATTATTTCATAAAATTCAAAAATTGCATAATTAGAAAGGATTATCTGGGCTTATAATTTTATCCTTTATATTATGATTGTTTAAATACAGTTTTGTTAGTTGCATCTAGATTGAATTGTCTAATATAGCACCTTGATATGCCTACTCATATAATAGTAGCAAGAAGAGAAGTTAACAATCATTGAATACTGTTAGATTCCAGGCAATTATATAAATTTTCTTATGGTTTTTGTTGTTTTTTTTCTTATTTTAAGCTTGAAGGGACTATTGAGAAAATATAGGTCTTGTTGTATTAAAAGATAAAGGAATTCTTTCACAAACTTTTTTAAGCCCTCAAATAGATAAGAATCTAATAGACCAGGAGTACTTGTGTGATTTTGTGGGTTAATACACTGGACTGCAAAGTCAGTTTGAACCTCAAGGTTGGTGGTTCAAGCTCACCAGTCTCCTCAGAAACCCCATACAGGGTCACTATGGGTCGGGACCAACTTGATGGCACTTAACAACAACAATAATAAGTAACAACACCGAGGCACAGAGAGATTACATTACTAGCCCAGTCAAAGACACAAATATAGTTAGAGGTGTATATTTGTAGCATCAAATCTTTTTTAACAAAAGAACAACAGTAAATCTGTGATGTAGAAACAAAGGAGAATTTCTCATTCCATTATGTAAGAAAGAGCTGTTCTGGTAACAAAGATGCTTTTGAAGATGGGGATTGCTCCATCTCAAATCAACTCTGGGGTGTACAGTATTAGTGGATGGAGTCAACATGGCAGAATTCAATGTTTGAAAGAGTCTTTAAATTTATTTCTGTTATTAAGCTTAACTGATATAACTGGTAAATCAGTTTCACATTCAGTATTCTTAATGTATTCCACTTGACTTTCTCAAACAAATTAACACATAGTATAAAATCAAATATGTTCTTTATTGAGTAGATATTTATATCCATTATTGTATAAAATGTCTAAAATACACTCAGATTTGGATGGTGATGGAGGGAGAAATCCAAAAGATTCTAGGATGTCAAGTATTTAACCTGCTGTGCATAGCAGATCATAATAATTAAAAATAAATAAATAAAAGCTACTTAGAGAAAAGTTGGAAAATGAAGTTTCAGGTTGTGGCGTTTTAAACTCTTTTTGTTGGTTCCTGTTGAAACCCTGCGTTCAGGTAGGATTTTCTTCCAAGTACTTTCCCTAGAGTATATAAATCAATGCAGTGCTGCTCTGCAATGCTATCCTAACCTGGTGAAATATCACAAGACTGTAAAAGAATGCTTTTAGCAAAGGTCCCAACTTTGCCCCTACATCATCAGTGAGATGTCAACTTGAAAGTCCAAGATATGTTGGGACCATTAGAGAGAAAAGGAAAGGAGGATAGATGAAAGTGGACTGAAAATGGACATTTGGAAATGAAAAGTTTATGGGACAAGCGTATCTAGATCTTTTAGCTCCCTGGGAATAGAGTTGAAGATAAATTAGGAAAATGAAAGTGTTATGAGGAAATGAAAGGGCACTGCCTTAGGTCAGGTTCCCAAGAAATAGACTTTAAAATGGAGATTTGTGTCTTGGAGGTTTATTTGAAAAGTGTCCTAAGAAACCAGAAATGGCCAAAGAATAAGTTAAGCTGGAATGCAATGGCAAAAAACAAACAAACTCTGTTGATCTTTCAGAAACTTTGGAATTCTGATGAACCTTCAAAGTTGCTCCATTCTAAGGTGAAGGGGCAAGGCCTTTGACCTCTGTATCAATCAGTCATTTCATGCATTTGCCATAAAGCTGTTTGCCACCCATTAGTATTTGTATGGAGTCCTGGTGTGCCACATTAGGATACGCATTGGACCAGATGGTTGGTTTGAAATGCAAGGTCGTTGTTGTTAGGTGCCATCAAATGGAGTCAGCACCGACTCATAGTGACCCTGCCTAGTCTTGGTCCTCATAATGTTTGAGCCCATTGATGCTGATGCTGTGCCAATCCATCTCCATGGGGTTCTTCGTCTTTTTCTCTGACCCTCCACTTTACCAAACATAATATCCTTCTATAGTGACTGGTCCCTTCTGACAATATGTTCAAAGTATGAACAGCAAAGTCTGGCCATCCTGGCTTCCAAGGAGCACTCTGGCTGTATTTCTTCCAACGCAGATCTATTTGTTCTTTTGGCAGTCCATGATACTTTCAGTAATCTCCTCCAACACCATAACTCAAAAGCATCAATTCTTCTACAGTCTTCCTTATTCACTGTCCAACTTTTGCATGCATATGAGGTTACTGAAAATACCATGGCTTGTATCAGGAGCACCTGAGTCCTCAAACTGACATCTTTGCTCTTCAACACTTTAAAGAGATCTTGTGCAGCAGATTTGCCTAATTCAATATGTCATTTGATTTCCTGACTGCTGCTTCCATGAGTGAAATGCAAAGTAGGCAATTCAAACCCACCAAATGCTTCTTGGAAGCCCTTGTTTACAAGGTCGCTGAGTCAGAACCAACTCAATGGCATTACAAGCCCTTGTTTACAAGGTCACTATGAGTCAGAACCAACTCGATGGCATTAAACAACAGTCAGTGTATTCTTACTTCAGGCTACTACTCTTTCTCCATAAAGTGAATAAACATGTGCTGCCTGAAGCTCTATCCATTGGGAAGGTTTGCTGTTACTATCAACTTTCAGGACCACCTATGAATGGGGTCATATTGGCAGTTCATTTTCAGTTCGCAAGCACTCACTGAGCTGCCTCAGCGATATTTGATGAATGACCCATCAATGTGGGACTGTAAACTGAAGACGAGATACTGGTTCAACAATAGCAGGTAGTAACAGGTAGTCTGGACTACTCATGCAGCTTGCTTGTGCCTTCTGGAGCCACAGGTGACCAATCCCACGTGTATTACTTCCATCTTAATACAGATTGCTTCTGAGAATATCTGAATTTATGATTCAGTGGTTCTAGCAGAAATCAGCTTATAATAAGCTGTTCAGGCCACATAGTGATTCAGTGGTTCACAGACATGTCCAAGACATGTCACAGTTATGTTTTCTGAGTGAAATATAGTTCTCTAAAACAGATGGCATAGTGTTGCACCCAAAACATACCTGCATATGTTGTGAGTCTTCTATCCTGACTTGGCCTCAGTCCTGAAAGCATCTTTACTAACCACAGATACAGTTGACATTCTGGGGTCTGCTACTGATTTTGGAATTCTCTCATTGCCATTGCTTTCTGAGGGCTCAGTGCTGTAACAGTGACCTACTGTCAGGCCTGGCTGTGGTGACATTCAGTATTAACTTCTCAATGATATTGGTGTGCCTTTCTTCAACACATTCCTTTGCACTTTGCTGAATGGACTGTCTCCTGGACCTTTCTATAGAACATAGTCAATAAATGAAATTCACATCTTTATACAATATATTCCACCATTTTGTCAGTCAGTTTGTTGTACTGTGATAGCATTGTTGTTGCTGTTAAATCCATCATGTCTCTTCGGACCCATAGAAACCCTAAATAGGCTTTCCAAGGATTGGCTGGTGAGCTTGAACCTCCAACCTTGTGGTTCAAACCAGATTTGTAGTCCAGTGAATTAATCCACAGTGCCACAGCTGAAATGAACTGCCATTGGTCATTTTGAATAAAATATTAATATGGTTTACTATGCCAGGAGTGACAAATTGAAGAGGAATGGCACAGGATTGAAGGAAGACTCGTTAATAACCTGTAATGTTCAGATAACAAAACCTTGCTTATTGTAAGGGAAAAGAACTTGAAATACTGATAAAGATCAAAGACTACAGCCTTCAGTCTGGGTTGCATCTCAATGGAAAGAAAACCAAACTAACCATAGCTAAAGCAATAAATAGCTTAATTCTAAGAGAAAAAGTTTCAGTTGTCAAAGACTTCATCTTACATGGATCCACAATCAGTGTTCATGGAAGCAGTACTCAAGAAAACAAACAGTGTATTGCATTAGGGAAATCTGCTGCATAAGACCTCTTTAAAGTGTTAAAGACCTATGAAGACAAAAGATGCCTGGATTCATAAACAACACCCATGGAAGCAGCAGTCAAATGACGTATTGCATAGGTCAGGGGTGGTGAATGTCCAGCCCATGGGCCATATGTTGCTGTTGTTAAGTACCCTGCACAGGGTTTCCGAGGCTGTAAATCTTTACGGGAGCAGAACGCCTCATCTTTCTCCCGCGGAACTGCTGGTAGTTTCGAACTGCCGTCCTTGAGGTTAGCAGACCGATTCATAACCACTACGCTACCAGAGCCCCGCAAAATCATTTGGTTTGACTCTGCCAAGGCAATCACAGTTCCAGCCATCATGTCGTTGTTGTCGTTAAGAGCATTTAGTTAGTTTCGTCTGAGAGCAACCCTGTATAGGGTTTCCAAGATGCAGCTGGTCGGTTTGAACAGTTTGCCTTGTGTTTCGAAGTCCAGTGCTGATCCTACAGGAGTCCAGCCATCATGTTATTGTCGTTGTTGTTGTTACGTGCCGTAGAGTCACTTTCAACCCATGGTGACCTTATATGGTGTTTCTGATGAGCCGCTGGTGTGTTTGAAACACCAGCCTTGTGGTTCAAACCGACTTTGCAGTCCAGCACATTAACCCATAGCACCAGCCATCACACTAGGGTTGAGCTAATTAAATGTTTTGCCAAATATGTGGTGTGGTGGTGGTGTGCTGTGAAGTTGGTTCCAACTCATAGCAACCCTGCATAGGGTTTCTGAGGCTGTAAATCTTTATGGGAGGAGAAAGCCTCATCTTTCTCCCACAGAATGGCTGGTAGTTTTGAAATTCTGATCTAGAGGTTAGCAGCCTGACTTGTAACCACTACGTCACTAGAGCTCCAAATACAGTAAGGTAATTTTAATTTGATTATTTTGTATGGCCCATGAATGATACTATAAACTTTGAAAGAAAAAGAGATTCCATTCCTGCATTAGGAAAATCTTTTGAAATGTTCAAGAGCAAAGATATCAGTTTAAGGACTAAGGTATACCTGACCCTAGCTATGGTATTTGTAATAGTCTCATATGCATTTTAAAGTTGGATAATGAATAAGGAAGATTTGAGAAAAAAATGATGCATTTGAATTATGGTGTTGGGAAAGAATACTGAAAGTACTATGGACTGCCGAAAGTATAAACAATTATGTATTGGAAGAAGTATAGTTTGATTTCTCTTTAGAAGAGAGAATGGTGAGATTTTGTCTCTCCTACTTTGGACATGTTGTCAAGAAGAACCAGCCATTCCCCATCTCCCCCTGCAAAACTAATGCTAATAATAATAATAATAATAATAATAATCAGTTCCCAGAGAAGCGCATCATGTTTGGTAAAGTTTAGGCTCCACCCAAAAAAAGGATAATCCCCAAAGAGATGATTGATACAGTAGCAGCAACAATGGGCTCAAACGTAATAATTATGAGGATGGCCCAGGACTAGGCAATGTTTCATTCTGTTGTGCATAGGGTATCTATGAGTCAGAATCAACTTGAAGGTGCCTAACAAAAACAACATGCATATATATGACTGACTTGTGCTTTTGCTGAGCTTTTTAGTCTCTTGTTTCATCATCTGCTGTAAAAGTTCTGGTATTTTTAGCAATTTATGGGCCATTGCTTTTATACTCAAGCTTGTAAAAATCATTCTAGCAGTGTATTAGCCTAAACTACGAGGGTACTTGCCATTTTGGAAATTCTGTATCATGGGAAAATGATATCATAATGGTAATCTAGTCTGTCTTTGGCAGGGTTTTCTAGAGAAGCAATGCCACCACCTCTTCCATTGTATCTGCTGTTGCTACTTTTCTAGGTAGAGATTTCATGCTCCGTTTATGCGCTTCCATCTTAATTGTCCTGGGATCATCTGTTCCTGAAATGAAAGAGGAACTATTCCTCTATTTTGGTTAGACATCGTCTACAATTACAGTTTTGGAAATCACAATTAATCCTGCTAGTAATTACTCATAATTGAATTATAAAATCATATCAACATCATCCCTCATCCTCTTTCAACAGATTCATCTGGAAAAGAGGAAAGTTATTCAGTAGTGATTCTACCTTACTCCCTTCATTCTGAACTAAGCACAACTGTGAAATTTATAATCCAGCCACTTCATGCTTTTATAGTTCCCTGCCCCATTTTTTTAAATGTTTTATTGTGAGTTATGTGATAGTATATATGGGATAACATTATTTTACATTCATTCTTTCGTATATTGTTTCATTGCCATGGTTCCAATCCCCTCCATGCATCATCAACCAACCAAAGGGTATACCCTGCAAGCCTGCCCCCTACACCTTCTCCCCCGGTCTTCAGCACACAGTCCCTCTCCCTCTCTGGATCTAAAGTCCCCAGCTGTTCCATCTCTCCACGTCATCATCTCTGCCTCCATCTCATGCATGACTGCTTTGCTAGGTAGGGTCCCACACTCCGCTCTTCTCCATTAATGGTCCTAGGGACCTCCGCTACTAGACTGCAAAGTTAATCACTTCCTTCCTTGTCATAAAATGTCTACCTTTACATTTCCAACCCTCACAATCGGTCCTGATAACAATTATTCACTATTGTTATCACAAGAGATCCATCTGCATTTCATTTCATCAGCCCCGCCTATTGGATTGGATACTACTCACTAGAGATTCTGCCTTCCTCCTGGCCCTATGGCTCTAGGTTCTGTCTTGAAAGCTTGTAAGCCAGTCACTTCTTGCCTTTGTAGCCGCCCCCCTCCCGCCCCATTTTGGGTCCAAGTTGCCCATCTACTCTGTGTGGAGGGGGTGGGAATGATTCTTGCTGTACCCTGCCCCATTTTTGATAGCCCATGTCTAAATTGCCTATCCCTATCAACCCAGCTCTGGTAGCATAGTGGTTATGAATAGGGCTGCGAACCTAAGGTCAGCGGTTCGAAACTACCAGCCGCTCCACGGGAGAAAGATGAGGGTTTCTACTCCCGTAAGGATTTACACCCTCAGAAACCCTGTTACAGGGTCGCTATGGGTCGGAACCGACTCGACAGCACTTAACAACAACAACAACATCAACCCAGTACATTGAGGAGACAGAATTTTCCTTGATATGAAGAGGCTTATAACTTTTTGGAACTTTTAGCAACTGAGTCAATAAGCAAAACTCCAGTCCATCAAATTGTAGTAATTTATACTTGCTCACACTATCAAACATCTTTCTCTTTATTGTCAGGTTCTGGTCAGCTCAGCCCTAGTCATCCAAACTAGGCCAAATGAGTACCAGCTGCAACATTGGGAGTTCATACACACCTTCCTGCCCTTTAGACATCAATCTCAATCCTAGGCTCCAGGGGCTAGGTAAACGTCCATGACCTCAGGAGTTCACATAACGCCCTAAACTTCAGACTAGCCAGTCCTTCCTCTTCTCTCTCTCATCTCAAAGGCAGTGGTTGCCAAAAGAACGTCCAAATTCAGCTTGTCTCTTCATTGTTGCTTTTCCCCTATTCTACTCAAAAAGCAAACCCAGGTGGACACAGCGATTATATTAGATGGCTCGTTGATTCCTTTTAACATTCATTCCTAGAAGAGGATTTTCTCTGATGGGCAGACTTTTCTTGCCTTGATGTCTCCAAGACAAACACCTTGCTTGAAACTCAAAAAACGAAACAGCCGGCTATTTTTCTGCATGTTGTTGTTGCTGGGTGCCATTGAGTTGATACTGACTCATAGGGACCCTGTGCACAAATAAAACAAAACACTGCCCAGACCTGGGCAAACCTCACAATTGTTGCCACGCTTGAGCCCATTGATGCTGCCACTTTGCAAATCCATCTTGCTAGGGGTCTTCCTCTTATCTCTGACCCTCCACCTTACCAAACATAATATCCATCTCCAGTGACTGGTCACTACTGACAATATGTCCAAAGTATGAGAGATGAAGTTTGGCCATCCTGGCCTCCAAGGACCATTCTAGCTGTACTTCTTCCAACACAGATCTGTTTGTTCTTTTGGCAGCCCATGGCACTTTCAGTATTCTCTTCCAACACCATAACTCAAATGCACCAATTCTTCTAGGGTCTTCCTTATTCACTGTCCAACTTCTACATGCATATGCGGTTATTGAAAATACCATGGCTTGGGTAGGCACACCTTAGTCCTCAAGCTGACATCTTTGCTCTTCAACACATTAAAGAGGTCTTGTGCAGCAGATTTGCTTTTTCTGCATGAATCTCCCATTACCCAGCAGTTCTGAGTTGGTCTTTTCAAATGCAAATGCACCAACTCTGAAGGCTCTAGGCAAATTCTAATTCCCCTTTTAGTAAATCAATTAAGTATAGGCTGAAGGCTGGCTTACAAACTCTCTGTAATCATAATTCCCAATATTCATTTCCATCACACATGTGTGTTTATTTTACAGTAATAGGCTTGGCTCAGGTGAACCTTAGTCCTCAAGCTGACATCCTTGCTCTTCAACACTTTAAAAAGTTCTCATGCAGCAGATTTGCCTAATGCAATAATACATGCTCTGATTTCTTGACTGCTGCTTCCATGAGTGTTGATAGTTGATCCAAGAATAATGAAGTCATTGACTACTTCAATCTTTTCTCTGTTGACAAGAATGCTGTTTATTGGTCCAGTGGTGAGGATTTTTGTTTTCTTTACATTGAGATGCAGTCCATACCGAAGCTCTGTGCTCTTTGATCTTCTTCAATAAAAATTTTAAGTCCTCTGCATTTTTAGCAAGCAAGGTTGTATCATCTACATATCACAGGTTGTTAATGAGTCTTCAGCTATTACAGGTAACAAAATCCAAAGTAACCATCTAAAATTTGAAAGTTTCACTTTCCACGCCCTGCAGATCTTTCTCTTACAAAACCTCATGCTTCCCGGAGTCTGGAGTTATTGAAATAAATCCTGCTCATGACACAACTGCAAAACCATGTGGGAATCATGTCTGGTTTTCTCTGACATCACCAAGGGGAAAGAGAATCAAACTCAAAATTAGTCCAAGGTAGATTCCTATGAAGTGGAGGGCAGACATGCCACCACCCTATATTGTTGTTGTTGTTAAGTTCTGTTGAGTATATTCCAACTCATTTGTTGTTGTTGTTGTTGTTAGGTGCCATTGAGTCGGTACCAACTCATAGTGACCTTACGCACAGCAGAACAAAACACTGCCCAATCCTGGGCCAACCTCACTACTGTTGCCAAGCTTGAGTCCATCGATGCTGCCACTTGGCCAATCCATCTTGTTGAGGGTCTTCCTTTTATTCTCTAACTCTCCACCTCACCAAACATGATATTCTTCTCCAGAGACTGGTCCCTCCTGAAAATATATCTGAAGTATGCGAGACGAAGTCTGGCCATCTTGGCCTCCAAGGAGCACTCTGGCTGTACTTCTTCCAAAATGGATCTATTGGTTCTCTTGGCAGCCCGTGGCACTTTCAATATTCTCCCAACACCATAACTCAAAAGCATCAATTCTTCTATGGTCTTCCTCATTCACTGTCCAGTTTTCACATGCATATTAGGCTATTGAAAATACCATGACTTGGGTCAGGCACACCTTAGTCCTCAAGCTCATAGCATCTTTAAAATTAGTCAGACTTGAGAACCAATTTAGGAAATTCATTATTGTGATTTTGTTTTTCTAGAACCCCACTCTCTCTGTACCATGTCTTAGGCTAGGTTTTCTGGAGAAGCAAAACCAGTGAAACATATATGCATATATACAAAGAAGTTTATATCAAGGAAATGGCTCACAACTGTAGATTCCCAGGTACCCAGTGGAAAATGAGCAAGCTTTTCCTGTGCGTCCATTATACTGAGATCAGCACACACCCCCAAGGAAACATCCTTTCAGTTGATTGACTGCTCATAGCTGGACATCATAGTTAACTATGCTGTATTAGATTTCCCTGTGGGAATAAGCACATCTCAACTGCCAACCAACCCAATCCCATTGATGCAAAACCCTAACTATCACATGTCTCTTGACAATTTTTTATCTTCTCTACATCATGACCCAGAACACTCAAGATTCTGTCACACTCTCTTGAATGTCTGAGTTGAATCTTACAGATCCTTCAGTATTTAAGTCCCTTTCTAATTTAGCACACCCAGCATCCTAATAGGGTTATGCTGTGTTATTGGTTGGATTGCCAGGCAGAAAGGACTGAAGGATCCTGAGAAAAGTAAATATTGCATATCAGTAATTTTTCAGGAAGGAGTGAGCCACTCAAATGGCTAATTGGAATCTAGAGATGTGGAATTTTGATATGCTTTTAATCAGATGTCTCCATCTCAATTGTTCTGTTCCTCATCTTCTTCCACTCAAGTACATGAATTTATGGTAGCAAATTTTCTCGGGGGGCAGGAGTTCTGGGTGATGTAAGTAGTTCATGTTCCTGATGGTTAACCAGATGTTGTCAGTTTAAATTCACCAAGAGGCACCTTAGGCAAAAGGTCTGGTGATCTACTTCCGAAAGAACAGCCACTGAAATCCTCATGGAGAACAGTTCTACTCTGCCACACATGAGCCATCATGAGTTGGAATTGACTCAACAGCAACTCATTGGTGTGTTATTTATTAAGATTTCAAATTTCTCTGGAACTTTACTACTAAGATCCATTTTTAGCTTATACTGCCATACAGCTGGGAGAAATGAGAGTCTCCTTATACGCTTCCAAGGAAACGTTAGCTTTTACATTCTGCCTTAAATTGGTGTTTAGTTGCTTTTAATCTTTCATTGTCTTTTGCAATGTATTCATAAATCCCAGCAACAGTCATTAAACTTCAGAGTCCTATTCATGACTTCCTCATAAACTGTTGAGATATGCTGTATCTTCTCCCACTGGAACTCCCATCCCTTTTCACAACTGTTGAAATTTTGAACATTTGTAGTGCTTCCACATGCCAAGAACTATCACCACACCTATCTGTTGTAATGGGTTCTTCATTGCCAGTTGATTGTGGGTGATCTAGCTCTACAATCTCATTTTAATCTCTTTCCTAGAGTCACTTTTGGTACCAACTTTTAGATTGGATCCATGGGAAAAGATTCTGAGACAGAGATTGTGGATAGGGATTTATTAGGGATGCTATCAGGAAAAGAAACTACAGGCAGTGAGAGAATCAGAATGGAGGAGAGTGGGGGAATTTACTCTGGAGAATTTACTCAGTGTTGAACATGCAACAGAAGTCTGGAACAATCCTTTGAGGAACTCTGGAACTGGGATGTTCCTTCACAACTATCCCAAATCAAGGAATCTTGTACCCTTACACAAGTCAGTCAATAGACACATCATATAACTTTGAAGCAGTTCTCTTTGGCCAAGGAAAATTGTGAGAGATAGAGTCAGGTATGAGCTCTTCAGTAGACAACATTCCTAATAGCTGAGAAATGCATGTTCTGTTTAGGAAATCTGTGCAATATACCACAACATCCACTACATGCACTGAGGATAGTTACTTGAAAGTGGAGAAATTACTTTTTGTTGTTGTTAAGTGCCATCAAGTCGGTTCTGACCGATAGCGACCCAAGAAACTAGTTGAATAAAAAATAACTACATTATTGTTTCAAATAGACATTTCAAATTAACACTAGGGAAAATATATATGTCCCACCTTATTCACATCTAAATTGAAAATCTACCTACTGTTTAGGTCACAATTTAAGCTGAGGTACATATGTAGGACTCCTGATTTGACATTGTAGGATAAACACTAGACTGCAAACCACAAGGTCAGCAGTTCAAACTCACCAGCTGCACCTTGGGATCCCTATACAGTATAACTATGAGTCAAGACAGACTCAATGGCACTTAACAATATATACAGATTTCAACTATGGATTTCTAAAATCCTTCTGGCCTCAAATCCAGTGACAAGAACTAATTTTGGATTTACATAGTCTCTCCGCCTCCAAATGATGTCATATAAAAATATTTTCCTATGATTTATTTGTGTATCTACCATATATGAGTCCTAGTGTGGCATTGTGAGATAAGCACTAGACTGGTAACCGCAAGGCTGGTAGTTCAAAACCCACTAGCCGCTCTCTAAAATCCTACACAGGGTCACTATAAGTCTATTATGAGTAGTTGAAAATGTAGATTTGGTCATAGCATTGCTATGTGAGTTGACAATTGTATGACAATTCATATCAATGGCATATTGTTTCTATGTGAGTTGACAATTTAAAGTGGAATTAAAAATATTTTTGTGATGTTGCTGGTTTCCATGTTCCACATCATTTTCCGTACTGAGTTCATTTTGTTTGTGGTCTTCTCATTTTCTTCATTGCTGTTGTTTTATTATTTATTAAATCTTTGTATAGTTTCTCTCTTTTTTTATTTTGAGGAGCCTTATTAATAGTCTTTGAGGTCACCCCAGTAATATATTCCTTTTTATTCACGTTTAAAGCAGTCTGTTATATCTTGAAATTTGATTGATTTCCTCTCCACTTGGAAGTTCTGTAACACTATTCCTTCTTTTGAGCTTGTAATTGTCTTCATTAGAAATTGATGTCTGACTCTCTATTTGCAGTCTTGTTTCACTTGGATACTTCTATGTTTGGGTTGACTTCTGGGTGGTGGTGTCAGGTATGTTAGTCTCAGATTGTTGTCTGCTAGTGTTGACTCTCTGACCAAAGAACTCACTTTAGTTTTCTGTTTTTTTTTTTAATATTAAGTTGTTCTGTTTTGTTTTTGTTTTTTAAAGTTTTTATTGTGAGGTTTACATGGGAGAACATCAGCCCTACACTCATCCTATCGCATTTCGCCTCATTGCAATGATTACAGTGCCCCGCATGCATCATCAAACAACCAAAGGGTACATGACACAGGCCTGCCCCCGCCTGCCATCAGCACACAGCCCCTCTCCCTCCCTGAGTTCAGTGTCCCCAGCCACTCCATCTGTCCACTTCATCTTCTCTGTCTCCCTCCCTGGAGTCACTGCCTCTAGGGGTAGGGTCCTGCTCTCAGCTCTTCTTACTTGATGGTCCCAGTGACCTCCGCTCCTGGGCTACAAAATCAATCACTCTCCTCCTTTCCTCAAAAAACATCAACCTCTGCAATTCCTACCCTCACAGTCAGTCCTGAAGGCAACTATTCACTATTGTACCACAAGAGTCTTATCCCCATTTCCTTTCATCAGCCAGGTCCCAACAGATTGGCAATCTTTCACTGGTGATTCAACCTTCCCCTGCCCTGTCTGGAACTAGGCTCCCTCTTGAAAGCTTGTAAGCCAGTCACTTCTTGCCTTTATAGACCTCCTCACCCCCGTTTTGGATAGTCAATGTCTAAGTTGCCTATCCCTGTCAACCCTGTGTACCAAGGGGGTGGGAGTGGCCCTCCCTGTAAAGATTTGTTCCCTTTTATTGAGCTGCTATAGGTTGTTGTTGTTGTTATGTGTCGAGTCGGTTCCGACCCATAGCGACCCTGGATAGGGTTTTCGAGGAGCAGCTGGTTAACTTGAACTGCCAACCTTTCAGTTGAAATGGCTTTGCAATCTGGCGCATTAACCCACAGCGCCACACCAGGACTAAGTTCATCAAATTGTAGCAGGTTACTCTTTTTTTTATCCTCCTCTTGTTTCTTCTTCTAGTTGAGTTCTGATCATCCAGCCATTGAAGCCAGGTCAAGTGGTTATTATCTGCAAGTATGAGTATTCTTGTTCATCTCCCCTCACTTCATATCAGCTGGACGCTTCACTCTCTGCTCTAGTCCTCTCTGCCTCTGGGCCCAGAAGTCCCGGGGTCTTGCCATATTGCTGGCCATCCAGGTCTACCCCCAGAGAGGAGTCTATTTTATGTGGTTGGGCTTAGCTCACAACTACAATGCTGTTTTTTTCCCCCTCTTCCCTTTTTCGGTAACCAATATGGTCACCAGCCAGACTACATGCTGCACATGTATTCCCCTTGAGTCTCAATCTTGGAAGAGGGTTTGATTTGAGGGGTCCCGACCACTTGCCTTGATGGCTCCTGGGCAAACAGCTTACTTGTTCTTGTAGTAATCAATCAGACTGCCATTATTATTTTGGATTTTTCCTGCCAGTCTTTCTTTTCTGAAGTATCTTCTGTTCTTCTAGCCAATCCAGGCTGGTCTACTCATCCTTTCCAGTGGAAATTTCCTACCTCAGTCAGTTCTGGATGGGGATCTGGATTCCACCTATGGTCTTGTGCAATGTAAAAGCTCCACAGGAAGCTTCTTCCACTGGAAAACTTCTAGCAACCTTTAAGGTATTCCAATCAGTTATAGGCTAAAGATGGACTTACAAGCTTTCT
>NW_006408628.1:2471878-2473139 GCF_000296735.1 Chrysochloris asiatica
ATCTCCCACTATAATTGTAGATTTATCTATTTCTTTCTTCAATTCTAGTAAGGTTTGCTTCATGTATCTTGGTACTTTTTCATTGGGAGCATAGCTATTTATTATGATTATGTTGTCTTGCTCAATTGACCCTTTAATCATGAGATAATGTCCTTCTTTATTTCTTATCCTGGTTTTTGTCTTAAAGTTTAATTTATCAGAGATTAGAATTGCCACTCCTGCTTATTTAGTGTTGTAGTTAGCTTGGTATATTTTTTTCCATCCTTTAACTTTTATTCTGTTTTTGTCTTTGTTTGTAAGGTGTGTCTCCTGCAGGCAGCATGTTGAAAGGTCTTGTGTTCTTATCCAGTCTTCTACTCTCTGTCTCTTCATTGGTGTATTCAATCCATTGACATTCAATGTAATTTTCGATAAATATGAATTAATTTCTGCCATTTTATTAAATTTTTGGTAATGTTGTTTGCTCCTTTGTTCTGCATACATTCTTGTGTTGAGGTTGTATTTTTTATGCCATTTCTTGTCAGTTTCTTCTAAGTTTTCATGTTTGCATGTTCTGATTGGAAGTTCATTTTCATGGTGAGTTGTGAAGTATTAACTTTCTTCGGGGTTACCTTGTAGTCTATTAACTTTTATCTCCATTTAAGAGAATCTATTGTATCCTGTAATCTACCTGACATACTCACTACCTGGATCTCTGTTCCTACATTTATCCCTTCTTTGACATTAACATTATATTTATCTTTGGTTGACCTCCCAGCTCCTTTAAATTCATTGTTGTAGTTTTGTTCTGTTCTGGACTCTGCTGTCTACTGAGTTCCAGGTGGTTTTGCCACACCTGTCAATATCGGTTGTTGTCTGTTCTTGTTGGTTTTCAGTCCAAAGAACTCCCTTTAGGATGTTTTGAAGTGCTGGATTGGTTTCGATAAAATCTCTTAGATTCTATTTATCCTGGAATATTTTGATTGCACCATTGTATTTGATTAACAGTTTTGCTGGATAGATGATTCTTGGTTGACAGTTTTTTTTGTTTTTGTTTTTTGTTTTTTTCTTTTAGGGTTTTGTATATGTCTCCCCATTGCCTTCTTTCGTGCATGATTTCTGCTGAATAGTCAGAGCTTAATCTGATTTGCTTACCTTTGTAATTGACACTTCTCTTCTCCCTGGTTGCTTTTAGAATTTTCTCCTTGTCTTTGATTTTTGAGAGCTTGATTATTATATGTCTTGGTGACTTTCTTTTGGGGTCCATCTTTCCTGGGGTACA
>NW_006408628.1:2473825-2486554 GCF_000296735.1 Chrysochloris asiatica
GTAGCTTGGCTATATAGCCATTATTACTGTCCCTTCTTGGGTAATGTATGGAGAAAAAAGCTCCCACCTCCAGGAAAAATGAGTGATAACAAGGACCAAAAATAGAAGCAATATAAAAGCAGAGACAAAAACCACCACTCTAAAACAAAAATAAAACTGGCTGATTGTCCAGTTGCCTTGCTACACAGGCAGTGTGTGTGCACCGTAGAAGCCTCCAATAGTGTGTATGGGTGTCCACTCACTCAGATCCCTTCTCCAGTCAACACCGTAGAGGTGCACAGATAGATATTAAGAAGTTAATGGGAGAAAGATTGTCTACTTTTTTTGTCTCTGAAGGTCAGTTAGGTATGTGCGTGTGCACGGCGTAAATCTTGAAACAGTTGTGTTCTTTTATGTTGGGGTTTTATAGATTGTTCATATGGTTTATCTGTCAGGCCAGACCAGGTTTTTTCTTGCTGTATAGTAAAAGGTCCCACACAAGATGACTTTAGGGCTGGGACCCACAAGCTGACATCATCAACAGCTGCCAAGCTCTTTCTCTTTGTGCCATGGGAAAACTATGGGCTCTGCGTTGGCCTTTTTATTTTTTTTTTGTTTTTTTGGAGGGGTGCACACCCACCCGCCTGAAGGCATCTGAGCTGGGCAAAGAAAGTGTGACAGGGAAGAGGAGGAAAAAATGTGTAGAATTCCCTGCACCTCCTTTTAGAAAAGGTCATTGTGCTGCTTTTAGCGCTGGTTCCCTGTGCCGGTCTGGTTGTAGCCCCACTCTCTGAACTCCATTCAGGCAGGTGGCTGCAGAGGGAGTCCCATCTCAAATGTTTCCTAACTTGCAGTATTTTCCTTTATATCATGATTTTTTTCACTTGCATGTGTGACAAACTGACACCCTGTATCTTATGCTAGATCCAGAGCTCTGGTAGTGTTCTGTGAGTGGAACTTATCTGGGGTTTTCAATCCTTCCCCCATGGAACCTTTCCTACCTTGCTGTCTCTGTTGCCTGCCAAAACCGCAAACTCTTGTTTTTGTTTTTTACAAATCCCTTTCATTTTTATTTATGTGGAAACATCAATTTTGAATGAGTCTCCTAAGTTGCCTCACTTCTTCCAGTATCTCTAAATGGAGATAGGTCAAAGAGGCATAAATTGTAGCATAACAGAATACTGATTATAGATGCTAGTTCCTATTCTTCCACTCTTGAAAGAGCAATTCATAGTTTGAAGGCCACACTGGAACTTCTAAGAAATCATTATTAGTCATTGGATATTGCTGAAATTAGTCTGGTGTCTAATCTTATTTTTCCCTTTGATAGTAACATTCTCTCACTTCAGATGGGTGTAAATTATCTTAGCTTTAAAAGCAGAGTGTTTAGGAAGCTTGCAAGTTACTGAACTCATGTACTTATTAAGATATCCATCTCCAAAATTTTAAACAAAAAGTCATCTGAGACATCTAGGAAAATGTTTCCATATCTGTCAAATGAGTGAGTTTAAAAATATGACTTTGAAGAACTCCACATATATATTTTGGTTCTGTTTTTCTAGTTTACTATGTGGTGCTACAGGCTGAGCTTTTGACAGCTAACCGCAAGGTCAGAATTTCAAACCCATCAGCCACTCCTCTGAATCTCTATACAGGGTTATGAGTGGGAACAAATGGATGGCACTTAACAACAACAGCAACAGTACTATAGCAGGAGAACAGTCCTGCCTAATATCAGTCCTGTTCTTTCATAGTTCAATAAGTTAGAGCACCACTGTGGCTCTGTTAAGTTATGAGTATCTTTAGGAAACCTTTCTAGGCCCAGCTCTACTATTCTGATGTTCTAGGGAAAAGAGAAAAAAAAAAGATCACCAGTAGACATCTAAATAACAGAGCTTGTACATACAGAGATTGATCTGGTATTGGCTCAGATTGGTTCAGGAGATCCAATGTGTGCATCTCTTCCCAATTCTTCATTCACTTATGTCACGTTGCTAGCTTGAAATTGGTCATGGTGAGACTATTTGCACCTTGGAACAAACAATATAAATTAAGGCTTTAAAAAAAGAACTGGATGTTAAACATGTCTCCCTGCAAAACAGAAGGTGCACTAAGTAACGAAGGAATTGCCTGAGATCTTAAGATAAATTTTCTTTCTAGCAAAGAACTTGGATTCCTTCCAGAAATTAAAAGGCTATTCTTTCCAAAGGAACAGTAAGACATGACTAATGCTAGAGCTAGTGAGATATTTATCTAAACCTGTGCAAATAGGACACTTGATTTTTAAAAACAATTAAAAGATACTATCCACTTAAAAGGAGATTATATAGATGAAACCCAAAGTTACATAATTCTATTTGCAATTAGTTCATTTCAGGTTATGTACTCTGAAGGAGACGAAATGCACTGAGGTTATATTAGAATATCTAATAAAATTCATTTGGAATTGATAGTGCATTTCCTGCTCCCTCCAAGTGGGAGTGGCAGAGGACCCTCGAATCACTTCGTTAGAGATTATATTATTGATTATTCTATCTTTTGCTTCTCTCTTTGATTTTCTCTTCCTTCTATTTAGGACCTTTACTATCAATTTACCTCCTAACTTAGAATGGAAAGAGACAAAAAAGAAAGTGAATAAATGAATATCTCAGCTCTTACTTAGGTTTTTTGTTTTTGTTTCCTATTTGATGTAGCCTCTTAAAACAGTTTGGTAGAAATAATTATTGAAGTATGACTGTAATTATCTGAGATTTCAGCTATCTGTAATTCTTGTATGCCTCAAGCCACAGTATCTAACATGGCCACTACAGTATTGTTATTGTTGCTGTGAATTACTTCCTTGGACAACTATTAATTGAGGTATTTGCCTGGATCATACATTTTACTCCTTGATATTAAATTAATGCTTTATTACACTGTATAATATTGTCTTTTGCCAACAAAGAACATTCTTGATACTTCATGTGCATCCAACCATATCACCTAAAAGAATTATAAGACTAAAAATTCAATAAATGCCCAATCAAATTAACATATGAGGATTGCCTCTGTTCAAAGAGAGTTGGGTTTAGTATGGTGCTGTTTAGAGGTTGATTTCCTTCTCTATTAAGCAATTGCCTGAAATTTGGATTAACAACTAGGAAATGAGTGAGTTGCCTTTTTCGGTAACGTACTGAAGAAAGACTACAGAATTTCCACTACAAAAAACCCAAGAACCAAGTTAATTCAAAATAGTTTTTGCACTATAAAGTAAAGAAATCATTCATTTACTCATTCATTCATTCATTCCTATTATGTGTGTTGCTGTTGTATCATGAACCAGACACTGGATCAAAATTGGACAATAAAGCAAAAATGGATGAGATGCCTTATTTCAAAATGCATTATAAAATAAGCATAGGACTGAGGCTGAAGCGATTCCCTATTGATTAAATCCATGTAATATTGTCATTTTATGTTGTCTCATGATTTGATTTCTCTTCAAGGAAGTCAAAGCTATTCTAGAGTATATCTGATAAGAGGTGTATTTTAAGAGACCTTCTCAGGGCTTTACCGTCTCTACTTTAGCCAAGCAAAGAACTCGACTCAGTTTGTGTTGTTGCTGTTTTGTGTCATGGAGTCCATTCCTATACATAGTGACCCTGTGTAGGGTTTTTGAGAGTGACTGGTGGCTTTGAACTGCCAACCATGCAGTTACCAGTCCAGTGCTTATTCTACTCAGCTTGTAGTTTAAAAAATAAAAAAGACTTCTTGCTTCTTGCCTACATCTCATTTAGTATCAGTTCCTGCAAAATAAAAATTTCAACATAGATTCTTCTATTGTAAGACATGACACTTCATTATTCAAATACTGCCTTATCTTTTAAATTTACATTTAACTCTATGAGGAATCTGTACCTGGACCAAGATGCAGTTGTTCAAACAGGACATGGGAACACAGAATGGTTTCAGATTAAGAAAGATGTGCGACAAGGTTGTATTATTTCACCATACTTATTCAACCTGTATGCTGAGCAAATCATCCGAGAAACTGGGTTCTATGAAGAAAACCATGGCATCAGGATTGGAAGAAGACTCATTAACAACTTGCAATATGCAGATGATACAACCTTGCTTGCTGAAAGTGAAGAGGACTTAAAACATTTACTGATGAAGATCAAAGAGCACAGCCTTAGGTATGGATTACATCTCAATGTCAAGAAAACAAAAATCCTCACCACTAGACCAATAAACAACATTCTTATCAATGGAGAAAAGATTGAAGTTGTCAAGGACTTCATTCTTCTTGGATCAACTATCAACACTCGTGGAAGCAGCAGTCAAGAAATCAAATGACGTACTGCATTAAGCAAATCTGTACAAGAGCTTTTTGAAGTGTTGAAGAGCAAAGATGTCAGCTTGAGGACTAAGGTGCACCTGACCCAAGTCATGGTTTTTTCAGTAACCTCATATGCATGCGAAAGCTGGACATTGAATAAGGAAGACTGTAGAAGAATTTATGCCTTTGAGTTATGGTGTTGGAGGAGAATATTGAAAGTGCCATGGGCTGCCAAAAGAACCAATGGATCTGTTTTGGAAGAAGTGCAGCCAGAGTGCTCCTTAGAGGCCAAGATGGCCAAACTTCGTCTCTCATACTTTGGACATATTGATAGGAGGGACCAGTCGCTGGAGAAGGGGATCATGTTTGGTAAGGTGGAGGGTCAGAGATAAAAAGGAAGACACCCCAATGAGATGGATTCACCAAGTGGCAGCATCGATGGACTCAAGCATGGCAACAATAGTGAAGGTGGCCCAGGATCAAGCAGTGTTTCCTTCTTCTGTGCATAAGATCGCTATGGGTCGGTTCTGACTTGATGGCACCTAACAACAACAACAACTACGTAGCAAGCAGAACTCTAAGATGACCCAATGTCCCTCCCTCCCCTAGAGTGTGAGCAGAATCTGTGAACATGATCAGAAATCATTTTTATGATTATGTTTGTCACTTGGCAAAAGATATTTTTGCTGTTGAAATTTAGTTTACATCAGTTGACATTGAAATAATCTAAAAGGAGAGTGTCCTAATGGTCCTGACCTAATCAGTGTTGTTGCTGTTCAGTGCCATTGAGTCTATTCCAACCCATAGTGACCCTGTATCAGGTTTCCAAAGAGCATCTGGTGAACTTGAACCCCCAACATTGCAATTCAAATGACTTTGCAGTATGACACATTAGCCAGTCATATCTCAAGTCTAAATGCTAGAGACAGAGGAATACAGAGATTAAGACAACAGATATATTTTTGTGCTTGTCTTAAAGGAGCAGAGCTATTTTGCGGAGAGAGCCACATGGCAAGGAATAGTAGGCAGCATTCAGAAGCTGATAGTCCCTGGTCAAGACCTGGTAAAATTCAGTATCTCATTCCTACAACCTTGGGAATATAATTCTGCCAACAAACTAAGTGAACTTGGAAGAGGACTGCAAGCCTCAGATGTGATAGCAGTTCAGTGGTTTAATGCAACTATGTAGGACCCTTAGCAAAGAATTCAGTCATTAGAGTTGGGTTTCTGATCCATAGAAAGTAGGAGGTAACAAATATGTTGTTACAAATCACTGAGTTTGTGGTAATTTGTAACACAGAAATAGTATGTTGTTGTTGTTATGTGCCGTGGAGTCGATTCCGACTCATAGCGACCCTACACAGAGTTTCCGAGGCTGTAAATCTTTACGGGAACAGACCGCCTCATCTTTCTCCCGCGGAACCGCTGGTAGTTTCAAACTGCTGACCTTGCGGCTCGCAGCCCGATTCGTAACCACTACGCTATCAGAGCTCCTATACTATATGTTCATTATATTTTATGTTAATTAAGAGCGTGATTGAGAAAAAAATAAACAAGAAAGTAAAAAACATTTGGAACTAGTTGCTCATGGTTATTTTCCCGTTCCCTGTACTATAACTTCACTCCTCCTCCTGCTTCTCCCTTTTCTCCCCTTTCCCAGTATATAGTGTGCATTTTAAATCCTTTATTAAAACTTTTCACGTTCACTTTTACCTGGCATTGCTTCATTAATAACTTTTAAAGTCATATGTAACACAGAATTCTTACTAGAGGAATGCCTAATTCTTTTTTTAAACAATTTATGCAGACGTAAATGCACACCAACAAATAACAATTCCAAAATGCATGTAGAATATTGCAACATTCTTTCTGTTTTAACTTTTTATTGTGAATTGAGTGAAGGTTTATAGAGCAGGTCATCAGTTTTAAATTCAACAAATTATACACTTCATTTCTTCTCGATGACTGCAACCCCCTTAATGTAGCATTACTTATCCCCACTTTCCCCTTGTGCTTCTTGTGTGCATTCCTCCTTCTCTCTCAATTTTTTCCTTTTGCAAATGCTGCCCTTTTGATCTCCAATGATTGTCAGTCTATGGTCTGCATAGCTCACTAGTGCTGTTGTCTTTCCTATATACCTATCTATTACTAGTCTCTATCTGACCAGGAGTCTTGGTGTGATGCTGTGGGTTAATGAACCGGACTTCAAGGTTGGTTTGAACCACAAGGTCAGTGGTTCAAGCCCACAAGCTGCTGCTCCTTATAAACCCTACATTGGGTAGCTATGAGTCAGAACCAACTAAATGGAACTTAACAACAACAAGAAATCTGATCAGTAAGTCTAATATTCTTTATAATTTTGAGTTTTGTCCCACACTTTGTCCACTGTATCCAGGAATTCCTTATGTGATCCCTTTCAGAGCAGTTGGTAGTGGTAGCTGGGCCCCATGTAGTTCTTCTTGTCTCATCGTCATGGAGTGTGATGTTCAGGTAGGCCATTAATCTAGTCGCCTAATTTTTTTTTTTTTTTTAATTTTCATCACTCTTCATTCCTCCAGACAGGGAGAGACCAATAGTTGCACTTTAGAAGGCCACTCACAAACTCTGATGGTAATTGTTGACTTTTCCTTATTGGATGCATGATGGGCCGTGAGGAAACCACTCATGTGTTTCTGCTCCAGAAGAACTGACGTGTTCAGGCTATTCACACACACTTGCCCATTTCTGCCTCACTGGGTTTTAACCCCCATTGCCTGCAAGATACTTTTTGGAGTCATGGAATTGAATGTGAATGCTAACAACAATGATAATAAAAAAGTTTAGCTGGTGAAGATGAGATTTAGTGCATTATCCCACAGCACCAAAACTACTGAGGAAGAGCTGCCTCTTCAAATTGAGTCAAGCTAAATAACATAGATGCAGCATAACACAAAATGAGAAGAAAAAGCTGCAAATAGCCACTAATAATCATAATGCAGAATTTATGAAATATGAATCTAGGAAAAGTGGATCTTATAAAAAATGAAACACATAAATATTGATATCCTAAGCATTAGTGAACTGAAATCAACTGGTATCGGCCCTTTTGAACTGGACATACAAGTGGTTTACTATGCTGGAATGACTAATTGAAGAAGAATGACATTACATTCACTATCAAAAACAGCATTTAAAGATCTATTTTTTGTTTGTTTGTTTAAACACTCAGACAAATATAATAATTTACATCACCAAAGAGCACATTCTGTAAGTCTGCCTCCTTGCCACCAGCTCTCAGTCCCTCTCTTTCCATTAATCTGGAGTCCTCAGCTGCTTAAAAAAAAAAAGCTAAAATGAATAGAGAGAAATACTGTTAATGGATGGTACATGGAGGGGATTATAACCATTATAATGAAACAAGGTATATGATTTGTTGAATGTAAAACTGATGGTCTACACTGTAAACTTTCACTCAATTCACATTTTTTTATAAGTGCTGCGACACAGTAATTAATATCTACACCCCTGGAGACAGACCACTTCATAAATGGTATTCAAATTTACAGACCAATTCCTAAAGCCAATGATGATAAACTGAAGAATTCTACCAACTTCTTCTGTCTGAAATTGATCAAACATACTATCAAGATGCATTAGTAATTGCCAGTGATTAGAATGCAAAAGTTAGAAACAGAGAAGAAAGATCAGTAGTTGGGAAACAGTCTTGGTGATAGAAACAATGCGGATAGAATTTTGCAAGACCAACAATTTATTCACTGCAATATGATTTTTCAACAACACAGTGACTATTCACATGGACCTCACCAGACTGAGTACATAGGAATCAATTTGACTACATTTGTAGGAAGAGGTAATGGGCAAGCACAATATTATCAACCAAAACAAGGCCAGGGGCCAACTCTGGAATAGACCATCAATTGTTCAATTGGTCCTGTAAACATTCAGGTTGAAGCTGAAGAAATTTGAGTAAGAAAACAAAACACTAATACCACCTGAATTGAGAGACCATCTCTAGAACAGATTTAACACGTTGAACACTAATGACCAAAGATCAGAGGAGTTGTGGGACAACATCAAGAATATCATACATGAAGAAAGCAAAATATCCTTTAAAAGACAGGAGAAAAAATGAGAAGACCAAAATGGATGTCAGAAGAGACTCTGGAACTTGCTCTTGAACATAGAGTAGCTATAACAAGTGGGAGAAATAATGAAGTGGAAGAGCTGAACAGAAGATTACCAAGAGCAGCTCAAGAAGACAAGTAATGTATTATAATAAAATGTGCACAGGTCAGGAGTTATAAAAACTAAAGGAAAGAACACTCTCAGGATTTTTCAGGCTGAAAGAACTGAAGAAAAAATTCAAGCCTCAACTTGAAATATTAAAGGATTCTATGGACAAAGTATTGAGCAATGCAAGAAACATCAGAAGAAGATGGAAGAAATACACAGTGACTGTACCAAAGAAGAATTGGTCAATATTCAACCATTTCATGAAGTATTATATGATCAAGAACTAATGGCATTGAAGGAGTCTAAGCTATACTTAAGGCATTGACTGAAAAACAAGATTCCACGAAATGACAGAACACCAGTTGAAATGTTTCAAGTAGCTGATGTAGCTTTGGAAGTGGTTACCAATCTATGCAAAGATATTTGGAAGAAAACTACCTCGTCAGCTAACTGAAAGAGATCATATTTGTGTCCATGCGAAGAAAGGTGACCCAATACAGAATGTGATAATTATCAAGCAACATCATTTATATCACGTGTAAGTAAATTTTGCTGAAAATAATTTTTAAAAATGTTTGCAGAAGTACACTGACAGGGAGTGTCCAGATTCAAGCCAGATTCAAAAGAAGATTTGAAATGAAGAATATTATTGTTGATATCAGATGGTCTTGTCTGAAAGCAGAGAACACAAGAAAGTATTTACTTGTGTTTTATTGACTATGCAAAGACATTCACCAATGTGGGTCATAACAAACTGTGAATAACTTTGGGAAGAATGGGAATTCCTTAACACTTAATTATGCTCATGAGGAACCTGTACATAGACCAAGCAGCAGATATTTGAACAGAACAAGAGGATAAATTATCGTTTAAAATCAGGAAAGGGTTTTATCCTTTCACTATAATTATTCAGTCTGTATGATGGTGGTTATGTGTCGTAGAGTTGGTACCAATTCATAAAGACCCTGTATAGGTTTTCCAAGACTATAAGTATTACAGGGGCAGAAAGCTTCATCTTTCTTTTACATTCAATCTGTACACTAAGCAAATAATCTGAAAAGCTGGACTCTATGAAAAAGAACAAATGTATCATTAGGAATGCAGCAAAACTCATTAACAAGTTATAATATGTAGATGACCCAACTTTGCTTGCTAAAATGAAGAGGACTTGACACACTTCCTGATGAAGATCAAAGACTACTGCCTTCAGTGTGGATTACAATTCAATGCTGTAATAAAATGAAACTGGACCTCACAACTCGATCAATAGACAACAAAATAAATGGAGAAAAGAATGAAGTTGTCAGGAATTTCATTTTATTAGGATCCATAATCAATGCTCATGAAAGCAGGAGTCAGGAAATCAAACAATATAGTGCATTATGCAAATCTGCTGTAAAAGACCTCTTTAAAGTGTTAAAGATGTCACTTTTGAGAACTAAAGTGCACCTGGCCCAAGCCATGATATTGTCATTTACCTCGCATGCATATGATAGCTGTTTAATGAATAAGGAAGACCAAAGAAGAATTGATGCCTTTGAATTATGTTGCCAACAAACAATATTGAAATGACCATGGACTGTCTTAAGAACAAGCAAAGAAGGCTCCTTAGAAGTGAGGCTGGCAAGACTTTGGACATGTTCAGGAAGGACCAATCCTTGGAAAAGGACATCATACTTGATAAAGTACAGGATCTGTAAAAAAGAGGAAGAGCCTCAACATGATGAATTGACACAAGAGGCTTCAACATTGAGTTCAAACATAATAGCAGTTGTGAGGATGAAGCTGGACCAGGCAGTGTTTCATGCTGTTGTATGGTCTTGAAGACAACCAACAAGAACAACAACACAGTTTTTAATATCTACACCATCTACGTCCAATGAAACAAGAAGTCAAAAACGTCAAAATTTCCAGGTTACAAAAATATATATGTATCATCATTAATGCTGTTGTTAATTACCATTAAGTCAATTCTGACTCATGACAACCCACTGTGTATAGAATGACATGTTCTATCGGGATTTCAAGGTTATGACCTTTTGGAAGTAGAATGCCAGGTCTGTCTTCCAAGGTCCTCTGGGAAAATTTGAACCACCAACCTTACAAATGTCTAACCGTTTATACCACCCAAGTACTCTGTATAGCTACTTTACCCAAAATTTAAAACTATAGACAGTCCCCAGGGTACAAAGAAGATCCGTTCCCAATTGTGTCATTGTTGTTGTTTTTGTTACATGCCATCGAGTTGGTACCAACTCATAGCGACCCTATGCACAACAGAATGAAACACTGTGCAGTGGTCGTGTTCCTGCACCACCTCACTATCTTTGCTACATTTGAGCCCATTGCTGCTGCCACTGTGCCAATTGTGTTATTAAGACTTAGTAAATCCTTGAATCATAAAAAAATAATAATAATTTATAGGTAAGTCAAAACAGATTCATACACTTGTGCTTTAAACTTACTTTTGTTGTTGTTGTTAAGTGCCGTCGAGTCGGTTCCGACCCCTAGCGACCCTGTACAGGGTTTCCGAGGGTGTAAATCTTTACGGGAGTAGAAAGCCTCATCTTTCTCCCGCAGAGTGGCTGGTAGTTTCGAACCGCTGACCTTAAGGTTCACAGCCCGATTCGTAACCACTACGCTACCAGAGTGAATCCAAAAATAAGAAGTCATTTCAATGATTTAAAAGCTGCACATGCAGTAAGTGAAGGTGATTGTGAGGAAGAATCTATTGCCAGTAGTAGCTAATTGTGAGACTGACCGGGCAGCATTTCATTCTGTTGTACTTTAGGTCACTATGAGTCAGAACCAACTTCATGGCACCTAACAACAAAAACACAAGCTGCTTCAATAGTTTTAAAGTGTGGGAAAATTTACATAATGTTGAAGGGAATCCTGTTGTGGCACTATAAGCATTGGACTTCTAACCACAAGTAGTTCAACTCCTCTAGCTGTGCCTTGGAAACCTTATTCAGGGTCACTGTGAGTCACAACTGACTCAGTGGTACTTAACAAGGGGCAAGCCAGAGTTGTCCATAAATCAGACATCTGTTCATAACCTGGGGACTGCTTGTACTATCAAACTTTGGTAGAAGGAGTAAAGATAAGGGTGTACTGTAAGAAAAAGTATCCTCATCTTTCAAAGGGAGGTATTAATAGATATTGACTCAAAAATATAAATCAAGAACTTGAGTGAGTTCTGTACATATTAAATAGACTTGTGAAATGAACTACAGAGTTAAAAGCATAAACTGGAAAATCACACTGATGAAAGAGAATGGGAAGGAGACTTGCTTTTCAACATACATTTTGTGATTGTTTTTGTCGGTAATGACCATCGAGTCAATTTTGACTCATCTGACCTTGTATAGGGTTTTTAAGGTGGATTTGAACCACTGACCTTGTGGTTCCCAGTCCAGTGTTTATCTTTCAGTGCCACTCTAGGAGTCCAGATTCTTTGATTTGTTGTTGTTGTTAAGTGCCATGGAGTCAGTTTATTTTTTCTTATGTTTGAGTGACTTTGGTAAAGCATAAGATTGTAAACTTGCGTGTTTTGAGTCATTAAGCGCTAATAAGGAGCCCTGGTACTGCTGTCTAATAAGAACTGGACTACACACCTGGTGTGGTGCTGATACTACAGGAACATGCTCTTCCTGTAGTATCAGCCCTGGACTGTGAATCACAGGATCAGCAGTTCAAACCCACCAACTGCTCCATGGAAACTCTACACACCATCTCCATGAGTTGGAACTGACTCGATGATACTTAACAACAACAACAACTAAACTCAAAGTTGGCAGTTCAAACCACACCAGTCACTCGACTAAGGAAAAATATGGTTGTGTTCCCCATAAAATTTGCAGTCTTGGAAATCCTATTCAGGGTTGCTGTGAGTAGGAATCGACTTGATGGCAGTAGGTTTTGGGGTGTATTGAATCATTAGGATGTTGTTGTTGTTTGCCATCAAGGCAGTTCCTACTCACAAACACCCTGTATAAGGTTTCTGAGGAGCAACTGGTAAATTTGTACCACCACCGTGAGGTCGAGTGCTTATCCCACTTCAGGGGAAAAAAGAACAAGTAACTTTGAAAACTGGAGTATAAAATACATGGCCAAACACTACAAATTCTCACATTTATATGTGATTTTACAAACAAAATATACTTCTCAAAGTATATTTTAGTATTGATTATATATGT
>NW_006408628.1:2487139-2497189 GCF_000296735.1 Chrysochloris asiatica
GCCAGAGATGATGATGTGGAGCGATGGAGCAGCTGGAGACTTTAGATCCAGAGAGGGAGAGCGACTGTGTGCTGAAGACCTGGGGGCACAGGGGAAGGATTGCATGGAGGGGATTATAACCATGGCAATGAGACGATATATGATAGGATGAATGTAAAACTAATGTTCTCCCATGTAAATTATCACATAATTCACAATAAAACTTTTAAGAAAAAAAAAATTAATTTAAAGATCCTTTCATTAAACTGATCTAAATTTTCCCCTACAATGATTCGAAGCTAGCTTCTAAATTTCAAATAAACCACAAAATCATTATCAACATAGAAAATAATTTCAGTGACTGTAACTAATAGAATCAGGTATCTGACTTCCTGAGCTAAAACCAACAATAGGAAAGAATGGTCCCAGTCGATACTGTAGTGAGATTTTTCAGGATGTAGTTTGAAGACTGAAATCTGACCATACGCAAATAGAGATGTGGAGAACAAAGGATTTCTTACTTTAATAACAGAGAGTTTCTATTTCTGCCACAGAACTTTCAGTTTTCCTTAACCCATAGGCTTTCACTACAAGCACATTTGTCACCAAATACCAGTTATTGAGAATACTGTTCTGTATTCAACAGAGTATCAGTAGGTATTGGAAAGAGGAGCTATGTGGAGACGCTGTTCATTTGAATGACCTTTTAAAACCTCACTTCTTTGTGTAGAGGCTACAACACCTAATAAAGTCAAAATATTCTCAATTGTTTAACTTTTAAAATTCAGAATGTCAGCTTTGAAGTATTTGGAATAAAACTGGATTTCTTAGGACTGTGAAAACTTCAACTTGATTCTGCTTTTCAAGCTTTAAAAAAAATCAAAAGACTTTTAGTTTGGGTATAGAATTTCTCATCCTTTCATAGATATGAATTGCTTAGAGAAGTTATCATTTTTACTACAGTAATATGAATTTTTGACAGATTCTTTTGAAAATCCATTTGATTGAATATAGTTCTATGCCCTTCTTTAATATTAGCCAGAAGCAAGGTCAATATTTTAAAAGTTTAATGTCTCTCTTATTGTTAATAAATAATGGAGATCAAGGTTAAACTTGGACCTCTTTTTTTTTTTTTTAACCTGATATTATCTAAAGTGTCATCCAAATCATAATTCACATATGGCTTATAACATGAGAATTTAATATGAATCCATTTCTATATGCATGGTGTTCTGCTCTTGCATCTGAATAACATTCAGAGTTAGGACCACTTCAGCCATACTTTCAGTTTCAGACCTGACTAGACTCAGACATCACCTGTACCAACAAAGAAGAAAATAGACACAATCCTGAACAAGATGGTGCTGATCCTCACCTTGGATAACTTGAGTCCCTAATTGTCAATAGCCTAGTGCTGCCATAACAGAAACACCACAATGAAACAGAAAGACTTATTCTTGCACAGTCTGGTAAGCTAGAAGTCCAAATTCAGAGTGTCAGTTCTAGGAGTAGACTTTCTCTCTTTGTCAGCACTGGGGAAAGGTCCTGGTCTCCTTGCAGCGTCTGGAGGCCCAGAATTTCTTGGCGATCTGCATGCATCCTGGCATCAATGTTCCCCTGGACCTAGGGGCTTCACAGTGCAAGGACCCCAGACTCAGTGGAAGCACTCCACCCCAGCTCTGCTTTATTGGTAATAATAGATCCATCATTCTCTGTTCAAGTCTCTCATTTTATCTCTTGTAAGATGAAAACTGTTGCCTGCCTCACCTTGGGAATTTCTGGTATATGGGATCAGAGTGTGGTTGTTGTTGTTGTTGTGATGTGCCATGGAATTGGCGACTCATAGTGACCCTGCATAGAGTTTCTGAGGCTGTAAATCTTTACGGGAGCAGAAAGCCTCATCTTTCCCCCGCAGAACAGCTGGCTGTTTCAAATTGCTGACCTTGAGGTTCGCAGCCCGATTCGTAACCACTATGCTACCAAAGGTACTGTGGGTTAATGTGCTAGACTTCAAAATCTGTTTGAACCATAAGGCTGGTGGTTCACGCTCACCAGTTGCTCCTTGTAAACCCTATACAGGGTCACTATGGGTCCGAATGGACTCAACGGCACTTCATAACAACATCTCACCTTTAATCCTCTTATTGACTAATCACATCAGATCACATCCTGGAAGATCATCACATAACCGTCAAACCATGACAATCATGATCTAGCCAAGTTGACACGTATTTTGGCAGGGGAACACAATTTAATCTGTGACAGCCAGTAGCTATGCTTTTTTGTTGTTGTTGCTAGGTACAATGGAATTGGTTCTGACTCATAGTGGCCCTTTGTACGACACAATAAAACACTGTCAGATCCTGTGCTGTCCTCACAATCTATGTTTGAACCCATTGTTGCAGTCACTGTGTCGACCCATCTGATTAAGTGTCTTCCTATTTTTTACTGACCCTCAACCAAACATGATGTCCTTATCCAGGGACTGGTTCTACCTGGTAACGTGTCCAAAGTATGTAAGATGAAGTTTCATCATCAACACTTTGAAGGAGCATTCTTTTGGCCAGTCATGGTATACACTCAGTATTCATTTCCAACAGCATCACTCAAAGGCATCATTTTTACTTTGGTCTTCCTTACTCAGTATCTAGCTTTCACATGTATATGAGGTGACTGAAAGTATCTTGGCTTGGGTTGTTTGGGTAAGTACCATGGAGTTCGTTCTAACTTATAGCAACCCTGTATAGGTTTTCCAAGAAGTAGTTGGTAAGTTTGAACCACTGACCTTGTGTTTAGCAGTTCAGTACTTAACCTACAATGCCACATCAGGGATCCTGGCTTTTGCTATATGTGCCTTAGTCCTAAAAGTGACATCTTTGATTTTTCACACTTTAAAGAGGCCTCCTTGTAGCATATTTGACTAACACAACAACAAGTCTTTTGGATTCTTGACTTCTGCTTACATAGGTGTTGAGTGTGGATCAAGTAGAAAGAAATCATTGTCAACTTCATTCGTTTCTTCAGAATCATGATGGTCCTTAATTTATGCATATTTAACTAAACTCTCTTTTTGTATCTCAATTCAAGTGGGTAGGTTTTCTCTTATTCCTATTTATTTATTTGTTTGTTTATTTTCCCATTTATCATTTTTATTGTATACCTATTATAGTGCAAACATTTGCCACTTTATTAGACCTTTATGAGGAAAAGTAATCCTTATTTTAGGAAAGTTAAAGTTGAGTGGAAATGTAAAATAGGAAGCCAGTCTTCTTATTTGCCTACTACACCACATATCCCAGTCCTGTTTCTAGAATGTAATTCTTCTGATGCTTCTAGGATTGGGGTGCTACCCAGAACTTACTTCCCAACTGTCCACCTCCCTCCTTCACTACTTCCATCTTCCTTTTCCCTTTACCCCTCATCATATCTCACAGGTTGATTTCAGGCAGACTTTCTTAATGGTGAATTGCATTTTCCTGGACTGCAGGCTGTTATCTGCCTTGACCCCTGCCATGATCATAGATGTAGACCATATAAATATATTCGATTACTTGGACAGGACAATTTCTGTTCAGATTTGTCTTTTTCTATTTGTTTGTTTGTTTGTTTGAAACTTATTTTGTGAAATGAGTGAAGGTTTACAGAGCAGATAATCAATTTTGCATTCAACAAATCATCCACTTTGTTCTGTGTGAATTACTGTAATTCCCTCCATGTAACAAGTTTTCCCACTTTCTCCTTGTGGTTCTTATTTCTATTCCACCTTCTTTCCCAAGTCTTCTGAACTTTTTTCGTTAATCTTGAATGGTTGACCATTCAATGGTAGCATACCTTACTAATTTTGCTGTCCCCTCTGTATACCTATCTACCACTTGCCTGAAAATTGGGCCATGAGGGTGAGGTCCATTCCAGAACTGAAGCATGGCTGAGTCTCAGGTTCATCCAGTCTCTTTTTGACTAGTATGCCTGGTCTTTTTTTATAACTGTGAATTTTCTTCTACATGTTCTCCCACTGTATCCAGGACCTTCTAATGTGATCCCATTCAAAGCAGTTAGTAGTGGTAGCTGGGCATCACCTAGTTCTTCTGGTCTCAGAGTTGTGGATACTGATGTTCATGTGTTCTGTTAGACCATTGGACTAATTGATTATAAGAGTCTTCAATTTCCATCACTCTACTTTCCTCCGTGCATGGAGAGACCAATAGTTGCACACTAGATGGCTGCTCATGAACACAACTAAGCCAGCCTCCTTAGGACTGTGATCTCTTCCTCACCCCACTGTCTTTGTCTTCTCAAGCATCTTCAGCTAACTCAGACTTTATATTTTTTTGCATAGACAAAAGTTTCTCCTAAACATTCTTACAGTCTTATTATTGTGTTTCTTCTACTCCATGTATTATTAAACTATCTGATAGACATACAGTCATATAACAGAAATGTACAAATTCCACCTGCCAGTGCCTAAAAATGATTATAAACTAAAGTGCTTCTGAAACTGCTACTGAGGTCCAGATATAGAGCATTGTCAATAGCTTGCAATTCACCCACAACCCTACTCTCAAGAGATTTATTTGCCCAAAATGGTAACGGCTTTGGTGTAGTGGATAAAGAGGTTGACTGCTAATCCAGAAGTTGGCAGTTTGAATTCACTAGTCACTCTGCCAGAGAAAGATTTGGCAGTCTGCTTCTATAAAGTCTTATGGGTTAAGAAACACTATGAGACAGCTCTACTCCGCCCTACAGGTTTACCAAGAGTCAAAATCGACTTAACAGCATTGGGGTATCCTGACTTGTAACACGATACATTAGTTTGGATTATTATTTAACTTGAACCAAATGGAAGCGCATATTGTATGTTTTCTCTGTTTCTGACATATGTTCCATTTTGCATCTGAAAGATTCATAGACAGTTGTTTATTCAGCTGTAGTTATTTCAGTTTCATCACTATGTAGCATTCTTTTATGGGACTGTACCACAAATTATTTTTTCTCTAATATTTATGACTAACATTTGAGTTATTTTCAGTCTTAGAGTATTACAAGTAATGCTGCTATGAACATCCCATGTACAAACTTTTGGCAAATATATGTATGCATTTCTGTTGGGTTATGATTACAGAGGAAATGGTTTCTCTTAGGGTAATGTACAAGATCAACTTTAGTAAATGATGCCAAACAGTTATTCAAAGTGCTTGTGCCAAATATAAGGAGGTTTGATGGCACTGTGGTTAGTCATTGGGCTGCTAACAGCAAGGTCAGCAGTTCAAACCCTGTGAAGGAATAGGATGAGGCTGTCTATTTCTGTAAGGGTTTAGTCTCAGAAACCCTAAGTAGGGTTGCTATGAGTCAGAACCAACTAGATGACAGTGGGTTTGGTTTGTTTTGTGACAAATACATGCCTATCAGAAGTATATGAGATTTAAACAGTTCTTATTGCCAGACTTTTTGTTTTGTTATTCTTTTTAGCCATTCCAGGAATATGTAGTGGTATTCATTATGATTTTAATTTTCACTCATCTGTTGAGTAGTGAGGTGGAACACATTTTCAAATGTTTATTGGCCATTGTATAATCTTTGAAGAAGAATGCCTGGCTTAATTTTCTCTTGTTTATTTTTTTCCCTCCCCTCCCCTTGGGTTGGAGATTGTAGTGTTTTTAAAATGTTGCCACACAACCTTTAACACTCCTCCTATTAATGAGGTCCATGTAGCCTCCTCTTGAATCTGTACAGGCTTGTGATCGCTTTGATAATAAAATACTAGGAAACAGTGCTCTGAGACTTCTGAAGCTAGGTCATCAAAGGCTAAACATCTACCTCATTCACTGGAACACTTGCTTTTAAAGCCCCAGTCCCTAAGGAATAAAGCCCAATTACCCGAGACTATAATTCTAGGGTGATCTTATGTAAACCCCCTCGTTCAGAGTGAAGTTTATTCTTGTAGACATTCCCACTAATGCAACAGCTATATAAGTGAAGTTGTCTTGCTAGTTCATTATCTAGCTAGACAACTGAATGACCTCTACTTAAACAGAACCATCTGCCAAGCCCTGCCTAAAATATTGATTTATAAAATTTTGTGATATAATAAAATGTTCCTTCTTTTAAGCATTTATGCTTTGGGGCACTTTGTCATCCAGCAATAGATGACTAAGGCAGAATTCGGTACCTGAAAGTGGGATGCTGAAATAATAAAACCAAAACCATGTGGTATTGATTTTGACAAAAGGTAAACAGCATGCAAAAGGCATTTTTAAAGCCATGAAACAAAAAGAGAAAACCATTATTGAAGCTAGAAAGAAGGGGACTCTGGTTATGTGGTGGTGAGGAGTTAGCAAAACTGTGACCTGTGGTAATATGGAAAATAGGATAGATAATCAATAAACTCAAAACAGTACTATATAACTGAGGAAACTTTCATCAAGTCACACAGATAATTCCAGGCTTCACCTACCTATCAATAATAAAATGATAGAGGAGCCAGATGAGCTAAAGAATAAATATTTAGTTTTTTTAGTAGAATTTAGAGGGAAGCGTAAAGGGCCCGGGACAGTATTTGCATTCAGCAAAATATACCCCAAATAAAAAATGACTTCAGTGCAAATATTAGGGCCCTGGGCATCGCCAGTAAAAGGTTTTCTCAAGGAATCCAAGTGTGGGGGGATATTCTTCTTAAGACCTAAGACAGATCTAAGGTGGTATACTTTCTATTTGTCTGGTTTTTTCTCTCTCTCTTCTTAATTTTCTAGTGTGAACTGGGTGAAGATTTTCATAGCAAGTCATTTTCCATTAAAAAATTCATACACATTTTTGTTTCATGTCATTGATTACAATCATTATAATGTGACAACTCATATCTTACTTCCTCCCTGCATTTCCTGTTTCCATTCCTTTTTCTTTCCCAACTCCCCCTGACTTCTAAACATTGTACTTGGGTAAATGTTGTCCTGTTGATTTCAAATGATTATTTTAAAGAATGTGTACCTCCTTACTGTTATTGTTCATCTTATAGACCTATTATTTGGTTAAAAATCAAGTCACAGGGGTAGGGTTAGTTCCAAACCTGAACGGTGATTAAAGGCCACAGTCTTGGGGTTATACCAGTCTTTCTCTGACCAATAAGTCTAGTCTGTTTTATTATTTTAAGTTTTGCTTCTCAGTTTTCTCCCAACCCTAACCAGGACCTTCTAATGTGATTCCTTTCACAGTAGTCAGTAGTGGTCACCAGGCACCATCTAGTTTTTCTGCTCCCAGGGTCGTAGAGGTTGAAGTTCACCTGGCCCATTAGTCCACTGGACTATTTACATACCTCTTTGATTTTCTTCACTTCACTCTTCTATGCTTTGGATGGGGAGAGGCCAATAGATGAACCTTAGATGGTTGCTCACAAGCTTTTAAGACAGCAGTCAGTAGTCATCAAAGTAGGATGTAAAACATTGTCTTTGTGTGCTACGTTACGACAGTTTACCTTGATGTCCCCTAAGATTATAATCCTGGGTCCCCAGGCCCAATGACTCATCCCCACAAGAGGTACGATTATGGCTAAGAATTTTTCATAACTTTGTCCCTTGTATATTTTACTGTATTCATGGAAATTTTTATGGCATAGTTAAACCCATATGTAAAAATATCTCTGTCAAACCTATATATATATAGGTTTATATATATTTATATATAAAAGGAGCTCTGGTAGCGTAGTGCTTACGAATCGGGCCGCAAACCGTAAGGTCAGCAGTTCGAAACTACCAGCGGTTCTAGGGGAGAAAGATGAGGCGTTCTACTCCCATAAAGATTTACAGGCTCGGAAACCCTGTACAGGGTCACTATGAGTCGGAACTGACTCCACGGCACATAACATATATATATATATTCCTGAGTATAACTGCATTCTCCTTCCCACACCTATTCAGCTTGTATGTCTGCCTATGTGTTTCTACCCTCATAGATTCTTGTTATTATAAGATTGTGTGTATAGTTATATCTTCCTCTGTTATCTTTGACTTTTCCACTCCTCCCAGTGTGTTCCTTTGCCTTCATCATTTTTGCTCACCTCTCTAATACATGTTTACCCATATATAAGTGATTAATTCTCCCTTCCCCTTCAACTCCTTGTGCCCTTCAAATAAATTTTTTTTAATGTTTTATTGTGAATTATGTGATTGTTTACACAGAAGAACATTACATTCATCCTATTGTATACAGTTTCTTTGCCATGGTTACAATCCCCTCCAGGCATCCTCAACCAACCAAAGGGTTACACTGCAAGCCTGCCCCCTGGTCGTCAGCACACAGCCCCTCTCCCTCTCTGGATCTAAAGTCCCCAACAACTCCATCTCTCCACGTCTCCATGTCGTCATCTATGCCTCCAATGCTGGCGTCAGTGCTTCTCTGGGTAGGGTCCCACTCACTGCTCTTCTCCCTTAATGGTCCCAGGGACCTCTACTCCTAGACTGCAAAGTCAATCACTCCCCTCCTTTTGCTACAAAATGTCTACCTTTACATTTCCAACCCTCACAATCAGTCCTGATAACAATTATTCACTTTCGTATCACAAGAGACCTATCCGCATCTCCTTTTATCAGCTCCACCCAGACAGATTGGATACTACTCAGTGGAGATTCTACCTTCCTTCATGCCCTCTGGATCTAGGCTCCCTCTGGAAAGCTTGTAAACCGGTCACTTCTTGCCTTTGTAGCCCTCACATTTTGGGTAGCTAATGTCCAAGTTGCCCAGCCCTGTCTACTCTGTGTATGGAGGGGGTGGGATTGATCCTCCCTGTAAAGATTTATTCCCTCTTTTGAGCTACTGCATCCATAGGTGCCAAGTTCATCAAATTGTATCAGATTACTCTTTTTTTTTTTTTCCTCTTCTTTCTTCTTCTAGTTGAACTCTGATCACCCAGTCATTGAAATCAGGTCAAGTGGGTATTATATGCAAGTGTGGGTGTTCTTGTGCATATGCCCTCTCTTCTTATCAGCTGGATGCTTCACTTTCCATTCTAGTTTTCTGTGGCTATGTCACTGACTCTGGGCCAAAGAGTCTCCAGGTCTTGCCACACTGCTGGCCAACAAGGTCTCCACCCAGGTTCACAGGAGTCTATTGACCGTTATAGGGTTTAGCTCACAGCTTCATTGCTATTTTTCCCTCACTTCCCCTTTTCAGTGACAAAAGTGGTCACCAATCAAAGCATGTAACCACTAAGCTACCAGAGCTCCTTATGAAACTACCAGCTGCTCCACGGGAGAAAGATGAGGCGTTCTGCTCCTATAAAGATTAACAGCCTCAGAAACCCTGTGCAGGGTCGCTATGAGTCAGAACCGACTCCATGGCACATAACAACAACAATCAAAGCATATATTCCCATTGAGTTTTAGTCTTGGAAGGAGGTTTGCCCTGAGGGGACCCAACCACTTGGCTTGTTGTCCTCTGGGCAAGAAACTTGATTGTTCTTGTAGTAATCAGTTGGACTGCCTATATTGTTTTGTATTTTTCCCATCAGTCTTTCTTTCAAGAAGTATCTTCTGTTCTTCTAGCTGCTCCAGGCTTGTTTGCTAATCCTTTCAAGTGGAATTTTCCCACCTCAGAAGATTCTGAATGTGGTTCAGGATTCCATGTATTGCAGAGGCTCTGCAGGAAGCCTCCTTCACTGGGCATGGTGCAGCCCCATTTTAGGTATTCCAATCAGTTATAGGCAGAAGACCGTCTTACAGGCTTTCTATGGAGATATTTCTAGCTATTCCTTTCTCTCCCCATCAAGTGTCTATTTTATAATAGTATGCCAGGGAAATCAAGATTCAAAAGACAGCCAAGCATCTTAACATTATTTCCCCCCTTTTGCCCATTCCAATCATGTCTCAATCCCTGTATCCCAAAGCCCTGTTGTTCCAAGATTGTGCATACATCATCATTTACCTCTGCCCCACTTAGCCCATGCAAACCTGCCTAATTGTTTTCTCGTCTGCTTTGTTCTTCCATTCCCCTCCAACTTCTTATGTATTGCCCCATTCCATATCACACAAACTATCCTGTGTCTATTCCTTACCCTGTGCTCCACTTTCCCCTCCCTCCCCTCAC
>NW_006408628.1:2500451-2501802 GCF_000296735.1 Chrysochloris asiatica
CTCTTTGATCTTCATCAGTAAATGTTTTAAGTCCTCTTCACTTTCAGCAAGCAAGGTTGTATCATCTGCATATCGCAAGTTGTTAATGAGTCTTCCTCCAATCCTGATGCCACGTTTTTCTTCATAGAACCCAGCGTTTAGGATTATTTGCTGAGCATAGAGGTTGAATAAATATGGTGAAAGAATACAACCTTGTCGCACACCTTTCTTAATTTTAATTTTAAACCATTCAGTGTTCCCATGTTCTGTTTGAACAACTGCCTCATGGTCCAGGTACAGATTCCTCATGAAGACATTTAAGTAGTCTGGAATAATCATATTTTGCAATCTTGGCCATAGCTTGTCTTGAGCCACACAATTGAAAGCCTTTGTGTAGTCAATAAAGCACAGGTAAACATCTTTCTGATATTCTCTGCTTTCAGCCAATATTCTTTGGACATCAGCAATGATATGCCTCATTCCACAGCTTCTTTTGAATCCAGCGTGAACCTCTGGAAGTTCTCTGTCAATGTATGATTGTAGCTGTTTCTATATTACCTTAAGCAAATCTTTACTCGCGTGGGATATCAAAGAGATTTTCCGATGGTTTCCGCATTTCATTGGGTCAACTCTATTTGGAATGGGCACGAATATGGATCTCTTCAAATCAGTTGGCCAGATAGTTGTCTTCCCAATTTCTTAGCAGAGATGAGTGAGTATCTCTTGTGCCGCCTCATTTTCTTGAATGATTTCAGTTTTTATTCCATCAATTACTGCTGCCTTGTTCTTTGCCAATTCTTTCAATGAACCTTGGACTTCCTCCTTCAGTATCATTGGCTCTTCATCGTATGCTACCTCTTGAAATGCTTGATCAACCATTTCCTTTTGGTACAGTGACTCTGTGTATTCCTTCCATCTTTTCTTGATACGTTCTGCATCATTCAATAATTTGCCCAGAGAATCTTTCAGTAATTAAAGTCAAGCCTTGAATTTTTTCTTCAGTTCCCCCAGCTTGAGAAATGCTGAGTATGTTCTTCCTTTTTGGTTTTCTGATTCCAGATCATTGCACATTTTGTTGTACTCTTTGGCTGTATCTTTTCGAGCTGATTCTGTTTAGCTCTTGGACCTCCTCATTTCTTCCATTTGCTTTAGCATCTCTACACTGGAGAGCAAGTTTAAGTGTCTATTCTGATATCCATTTTGATCTTTTCCTTCTTTCTTATCTTCTCAATGATTTTTTTGTTTTCTTCATGTATGATGTTCTTGTTGTCATCCCACAACTCTTCTGGTCTTTAGTCTTCTGTGTTTAATGTATCAAATCTGTTCTTCAAATGATCTCTAAATTCAGTGGGATATATTCAAGTTCATATTT
>NW_006408628.1:2502902-2505240 GCF_000296735.1 Chrysochloris asiatica
ATATGATCATGTGGTTCTTTTCTTTTTCTTATTTATGTGCTGGATTACATTGATTGTTTTTCTAATGTTGAATGTTTTTCTAATGCATGCCTGATATGAATCCCACTTGATCATGAAATATTGTCTTTTTGATGTGCTGCTAGATTCTGTTCACTAGGATTTTGTTGACAATATTTGCATCCATGTTCATGAGGGATATTGGTCTATAATTTTTTTTCTTAGTGATTTCTTTCCCTGGTTTTGGTATGAGGGTTATGCTTGCTTCATAAAATGTATTAGGAAGTTTTCCATCCTCCTCTAATTCTGGAATAATCTGAGTAGAATTGATGACAGCTCTTCCCTGAATGTTTGGTAGCAGTCACCAGTGAAGCCATCTGAACCTGGACTTATTTTGGTTTGGAGTATTTTGATGACCTGATCAATTTCTTCTTTTGTTATGGGTCTGTTCAGGTTTTCTGCTTCATTCTGTGTAAGTTTAGGTAGGTTGTATTTTTCTAAAAATGTATCCATCTCTTCTAAGTTTTCAAATTTGTTGGAGTACAACTTTTCCTAGTATTCTGTTATTGTGATATAATGCCACAACAAATCTGGTTATCAGTCACTAGATTCTAATGCATCAAATCTGTCTCTAAATTAAGGTGGCACATAGGCAAGATCACATTTTTGTTCTCATAAAGTGGTTTGAATTACCTTCAGCTTCAGCTTGAAATTACATAAGACCAATTGATGATTTGTACCCCAGTCAGCTGCTGGCCTTGTTTTGGTTGATGATATTGAATGTCTCCAACATCTCTTCCCACAGCTGCAGTCAATTTTAATCCTGCATAGTCCATCTGGTGAGGTCCACTTTTATAGTCACTATTTATGATGTTGAAAAAATTTATTAGCAATAAGTCGGTAATCTATCATGCTATCTCCAGTAGTTTCAATATCCAAGGCCATATTTCCAAGTACTTTTTCTTCCCTTTGTTTAGTACTTTTGCATTCCAGTCATCAGTATTTATTAATGTATCTTGATTGCATGTTTGATCAATGTCAGAATGATGAAGTCAGTAGAATTCTTCAATTCCTTCATCATTGGCTTTAGTGGTTGATGAGTAATTTGAAAAATAATCATATTAACTTATCTTCCTTTAGGCATATGGCTGTTAGCCTATCTCAGACAGGAATGTACTTCAACATCAATCTTGAAATGCTCTTTTTGACAATAAATATGACCCCATTCCTCTTCAGCCTCAGAAATCTTATACAGGGTTGCTATGAGTAGGAACTGACTTCATGGAACTTAACAATAACAATAGGTTACTTATAGTACCTGGTGGTGGTGGTTATGTGCCATGAAGTCAGTTCCAATTCATAGGGACCCTGTACAGGGTTTCTGAGGCTATAAACCTTTACAGGAGCAGAAAAACCTCATCTTTCTCCTGCAGAACAGCTGATAGTTTCAAACTGCTGACCTTGTGATTCGCAGCCCGATTCGTAACCAATGTAAATAGTACTTTACATTTCTTCTTACTCCTTGAAGGATTGCTTTGACCACTTAATTACTCCTGCCCCAAATATTTTCCCTCTGTGGTTGGATGTATCAGGGAGTCGAGTGTAAAAAAAGTGGATAGAGAGAGCCAACAGTATTCTAAAATCTGGAAAAAATGAATACACAAGAAAATTTGAAATTGCAAAAGGAAAAAAAATATTGTGTCTGTTTGTATGGCAGGCTTAGCCACCTGCTTTAAGTTTGGAGATTTGTGTCTAACCAAAGGTGATTTGAAGGAATGGCTTGGTGATCTACTTCCAAAATTCAGCCACTGAAAAGCCTATGAAACATGGTTCTACTCTGACAACATGGGATACCATGTTGAAATCAACTCGATCATACTACTATATGTAAAATACTGAAACATTGTCAATGATACGTGAAGTCATAATAATTCTTATCCTTGTACTTTATTATTTTTTCTACAGTTAATATTTATTATGTTTAAATCAGAAACAAAAAAGTGTCACGATTTCTTTTTAAATACTTGTGGGTCTATTAACAGACCAGTGTTCCAGATACTCTCTGTCTTCAGTTATACCATTTTAAAAGTTTTAATTTTAATGATTTAGCATATTAGAGAGATCAAAAATTTCATAGCACTGTACTGAAGAATAATTCACATTGTAGTTCCCTTGATTAAGTTGTACACTTAAAATTTTTCAAAAGCTTTCATAACATTCTCCTTAAAAGACTGCCTTTATTCTGACTTTCTGTACTCTCTAAATCCTGGTGTCCGGATACTCAGAGCTGCTCCTTCAGCATATAAAACAATTCATGTTTTGTTTTTGTTTTTTTTCCCCT
>NW_006408628.1:2505870-2510526 GCF_000296735.1 Chrysochloris asiatica
CTTGGGAGAAAGATGAGGCTTTCTGGTCCCATAAAAATTTACAGCCTCAGAAACCCAATACAGTGTCACTATGAGTTGGAACTGACTTGATGGCTTCCAGAAGCACCATGGAATTATTGTGCACAATGCTCTTGCAAATGGGACATCATCTAAATATTGATTTGAATAACTGTCAGCCTTCTTTATTGTATGAGATCTACACTAAACCACAGAAAACTGCAGGCAAGAAAGGAAGGAACTGTAGTGAAAGGTTGAAACTCAAGCTGATCAATTCGACATTTTTAAAATTTACCACTAATTATATACAAAATTACTGAGGAAAAAATCAAGTCTGATTTCATTTTGTAAATCCCGTGATAATGCTGTGCACAGAGAGATCAGTATAATAAGTTTTCTAAGCCTAACTGCCATGCTCAAAGGATAATCAAGGATAAAAAAAAAAAAAATCACATTTTCAAACCTACAATTTAGGGTTTAAATTGTGGAATGTTCTAGTACCTAGAATCAATCTGCATGAGCTATGCCAATCCTTGATGAAGGTCTCAGTAAATTTATTCTTTTCTTCAAGAAAGAAGTCAGTAGATCAGATATTTTCTTCACGAATTAAGCTCTGCATATCATAGATAACAAAATAGTCAGTCAAGGATCAAATGCTAATAGGCTGAGTTGAATCACCCAAGAATGAAAGATGCCATTGCATAAAGATGTGGCACCTCTCTCAGATTTCTAAGATATTTAAACTAAATTTGCCTTTAATCATATGAAACTAAATTCCTCTGGAACTAAATTTCCCTTTAATTATATGAAAATCAACATGTTATTTATTTGGTCAGTGATAACCTGTGATTACAGTCATTATCTTATAAAAGATAGCAAAGCTACTAATTTTCCAGCCTGCTTCTATTACATTTACCTTTTAAGCAAGGCGGCATATCTTGTTGTTGTGTCTGAATTATGTTAATGAGAAATATACATCTGAAGTTATGGGCTAGAGAAAATAAAACTCTCCTTTGATACTGATCTTTCTCTGTATATGTTTCTCAAAAAAAGATATACAGTCTTCCACGGAATAAACATGTCAATAAACACCTTCCCTGTTCTTCTGAACAGAGTTAGAAATTCGGTAGTAAAAGTAATCAATTACCCTATCCTAGATAAGATTGCATGGGAGAAAGTACATAAATATCTAAGGTTTCCATAATTTACCAACCCTTCTTCTATAAAAGACATTTAGTGTCTAATACAGAGAACAATTATATACATAATGCTTGCAGAAAAAATTTCATATTTTCCAATGCACTTACATTTCTCTTTTATACAAAAGCTCCCACCCCACTCCTTTTTTTTCTCTCTCTAGTGTGGCACTGTGGGTTAATGCGCTGGACTGCAAAGTCAGTTTGAACTGCAGGGTTAGTGATTTGAACTCGATAGGCGCTCATTGGAAACCTTATACAGAGTCGCTATGGGTCAGAACCCGACGCGACAGCACTTAACAACAACAAAAATTTGTAACTTATATTTTGAATCTTTTAGTGGATATAAAATTGCTTTAAAAATTTGAATATAACTAATAATATGAAAATAATACATATTAACTTTTCCCTAGAACAATGTTGTTATTGTTGTTGTTGTTGTTGTTAGGTGCCAATGAGTCAATACTGACTTAGCAACCTTATGAACAACAGAATGAAGCATTGCCCAATCCTGGACCAACCTCACTACCGTTTCCACGCTTGAATGCATCGATGCTGCCACTTGGCCAATCCATCTCGCTGGGGATCTTCCTCTCTTTGTCTGACCCTCCACCTTATCAAACATGATAGGCTTCTCCAGCAAATGATCCTTCCTGACAACATGTCCGAAGTATGAGAGACGAAGTTTGGCTATTCTGTCCTCCAATGAGCACTCTGGCTACACTTCTTCATACACAGATCGTTGGTTCTTTTGGCACTTTCAATATTCTCCTCCAACACCATAACTCAAAAGCATCAATTCTTCTACAGTGTCCCTTATTCACTGCCCAGCTTTCGCATCCATATGAGGTTATTGAAAATACCATGGCTTGGGTCAGGCGCACCTTAGTCCTCAAGCTGACATCTTTGCTCTTCAACACTTTAAAAAGTTCCTGTGCAGCAGATTTGCCCAATGCAATACGTCGTCTGATTTCTTGACTGCTGCTTCCGTGAGTGTTGATAGTTGATCCAAGAAGAATGAAGTCCTTGACAACTTCAATCTTTTCTCCCTTGATAAGTGTTGTTTATTGGTCCAGTAGTGAGTACTTTAGTTTTCTTTACATTGAAATGTAATACATACCAAAATGTAAGGACCTTTAAATAATTTAACCCAAGACACTATTTCCCCTCCCAGCAAGGTTATATTTTAATTCTATCTTGATATTTAAAAACAATAAATATGATAAAAATCTTAATAATTACTTAGTGTTGGCAACATGATTTTGGAGTCATGGTATGGTGCTGTAGGTTAATGTACTGGACTGCAAAATTGATGTGAACCACAACATTGGCGGTTCAAGCTCACCAGCCTCTTCTCGGAAACTCTATACAGGGTCGCTATGATTGTAACACTGTAACTATGTTAAAATTTTAATAATTATTTAGTGTTATCTACATGGTAACTGGAGTCCTGGTGTGGCTTGCTATAGGATAAGTACTGGATGGCTAACCATTAGGTCAATGTTTCAAATCCACCAGCTGCCCTCTGAAACCCTAACAGTGTTGCTGTGAGTCAGGACCAACTCAATGACACTTAACAACAATGAAGATGATTACTATTTCCTCAGCTCAAGTTTTTTCATCCATCTAAGACCATCCTTGTGTGAAGATTTTTCTTCTTATTAAAGGAAATTGTTTCTGATGAACTGTTCATACTAAATACTCTAATTCTCTCTAATATCCTCATTTTGGCTACATTCTTTAAAGTTTGGTTTTTATGAATTTTTAGGTTGACAGTCATTTGTTCTCTGCACTTAGAGGATGTGTCTCTGGTGTTTGTCTTTCTTCTGCTGTGGAGAAACACTTCTAGTCTAATAGTTTTCCTTTGCAGGATGTTTGTCTTCAACACTCATGGAAGCAGCAGTCAAGAAATCAAATGATGTATTGCATTAGGCAAATCTGCTGCACAAGATCTCTTTAAGTGTCCAAAAGCAAGGATGTCAGTCTGAGGACTAAGGTGTTTCTGCCCCAAGACATGGTATTTTCAATAACCTTATATGCATCTGAAAGTTGAACAGTGAATAAGGAAGAACACAGAATAATTGATGCTTTTGAGTTACCGTGTTGAAGAAGAATATTAAAAACACCATGAGCTTTTAATATGTGTTGGAAGAAGTACAGCCAGAATGATCCTTGGAAGCCAGAATGGCCAGACTTTGTCTCTAATATTTTAGACATATTATGAGGAGGGACCAGTCCCTGGGAAAGGATATCATGTTTGGTAATGTGTAGGGTTGGAGAAGAAGAGGAAGACCCCCAAAAATGGATTGTCCCAGTGGCAGAGCAATGGACTCAAATGTAGCATGGACTGAGGTTGAGTTAGCACAGGGACGAACGGGCAGTGTTTCCCTCTGTCGTGCATAATGTCATTAAGAGTGAGTACCGACTCAATGGCACCTAACAACAATGCTACCAGGACTCTGTAAGGGGACACAATAATTTGGCAGACAAATCTATTGAGTCTATATTGGATATTTTCAGTTTCCTTTGGTCATAATTTTTACAAACTGAGTTTAGCAGCCATGAGCCCATTAGCATTAATTGCTGGCCTTTGTGTGTGTGTGTAAAGAAATAAATTACCTTCCCACAACTTCACAGAAGTTATAAAAGAAGGAAGTGTTAAGCATAGGAGACTTATTATAAGTCCCTACTGTTGCTGTCAAAGTCAGTTCTGACTCATAACGGCCCTGTATAGGGTTTCTAGAGTGGCTGGTAGATTTGAACCACCAACCTTGTGGTTAGCAGTCCAATGCTTATCCTATCACTCCACATCAAGACTAAATAATACCTACTGAGTTATTTTTAATACTCTATTTTTATTAGTAATAATAGTAATATTGTTGTGTAGTGCTATCTAGTTGGTTCAGACCCACAGCAACCCTGCATAGGGTTTCCGAGGAGCTTGAACAACCAACCCTGTGGTTCAAACCAACTTTGCAGTTCAGCACATTAACCCACAGCACCACACCAGGACTCCAATAATAGTAATAAGAATGTGCATTTATTGAGATCTTACTGTATGTCAGAGATTTCTCTAAGTGCTTCAAAGTATCTAATCTTCCTAGAATCTTGTGTGGTAAATGCCATTTCTATCCCCATTTTATAGATGTGTAAATTGTTTCAGAATTGTTAAATTAACTTTCAGGTTCACATAGTGAAGACATAAACTGATGTCTTCCTGATACCTGACTACATGTCTCATTCCTATAGAAAACAAATAGGCTTATTTCTCTAAAATGATATTGGCATTTAGAGAGGGTTAATACAGTTTAGAAGAATTGATGCTCTTGAGTTATGGTGTTGGAGGAGAATATTGAAAGTGCCATAGGCTACCAAAAGAACCAACAGATCTGTATTGGAAGAAATGCAGCCAGAGTGCAGCCAGGATGGCCAAACTTCATTTCTCCTACTTCAGACATTTTGT
>NW_006408628.1:2511956-2513580 GCF_000296735.1 Chrysochloris asiatica
GGGGAAGGATTGCATGGAGGGGATTGTAACCACGGCAATGAGAGGATAAATGATAGAATGAATGTAAAACTAATGTTCTCCCATGTAAACTATCACATAATTCACAATAAAACATTTAAGAAAAAAAAAAGTAATGTAAAAAATAAATAAATAAAAGAACACTTAATTGTGCTCATGAGAAACCTGTACACAGATCACGAGGCAGTCATTTGAACAAAACAAGAATTCACTGAATGGTTTAAAATCAGAAAAGGTGTGTGCCAGGGTTGTATTCTTTCCCCACACCTACTCCATCTGTATGCTGAGGAAAAAATCAGAGAAGCTGGATTAAATAAAGAAAAACATGGCAACAACAACAACAACAAAGCAACTACAGTTTTACAGGAGAAAGATGAGGCTTTCTGCTCCTGTGAAGTTTTAAAGCCTCAGAAACCCTATTCAGGGTCGCTATGAGTTGGAACCAACTTGACATCACTTAACAACACCAACAGCAATACAACTTTAAAGCACAAGATAGACTACATATCTGGAAAAAAATGTGAAGCTTTGCCTTTGCATATAGAGCATTTAATTCTCATGGCCCTGTCCTTCCTGTATTTCTACATCAATTCCAGATGAACTATTAACTTTCAAATTGGTCGCTTCAGGGTTCTATTTACATTTTTAATAGTGCAAATATCAAATACACATAAGGCTTAATTTAAATTCAAGATAGTTTTCAAGAGAAATAAGTGATCAGAGAAGCAAAATTCATCCTAATGCCCTATGTATCATTAAAGAGTTAATTAAATGTATTAAGGAAAATGTAGTGTCAATTTGTTCTAACTGAGAAAAAATTTGAAAGAAATTATTAAATCTAGAGTTACATGAAGAAGGCTTGGTCTGCACATTCTGCTAGAGACTGGTTTGGCCACTGAGACTGCTTGCTAATGAGCTCTGACTTAGTTAAAGTTCCTCTGAGAAAGAGTAGTTAGTCTACAATTGAATTGCTAATGAACACTGTCAAAATGTAGATTTGTCCCAGGTGCTTTAGCCTGAAGGAAGTAAGAAATCTTTGCTCAAGTCGCCTGTTGACCAGAATTGGGGAAGTAAGTGTGTCCTGCTACCTTCTGCCACAAATCACTACACCTGTGTCATATATCTGGTGCAAGGCACAAGAAAAAATGATGGTGAGATGAAATGACATGTCAATTTTGTAGCATCAGAAATTTCCCCTCAATGATTCTCCAGCCAAATAACTGATGGGTCCTGATTTCTTAAAAATAAATATGACCTGATGTTTTAAATGATTTAAAGTTTATTGAGTATTGCTCTGAACAAGAGAAACAAATGACTTAGACATTCAAGCAAATTCCTTTAACTCTTCAACAACTAAAGAAAGAAGTCTTTAAAACTAACACATTCTGGTGTTGTTTTTCATTTTATCCATAACAAAAACATTGGAAGGTGTAGGTGCTATATAACTTTCTACCAACTTCATCATTATAAAGAAATGATAAAATAATCTGAAACAGTTTTAGAAGTTCTAACACTTTCACAGTAGCAAGTCACCTTATCATATTGTTGGGGAAAAAAAAGCTCTGGTAGCGTAGTGGTTATGAATCGGGCTGTGAACCTCAAGGTC
>NW_006408628.1:2514619-2516570 GCF_000296735.1 Chrysochloris asiatica
TAGGTGATATTGTTAAGTATGTTAGTCTCAGGCTGTTGCCTACTGTTGTTCTTTGTCCAAAGAACTCCCTTTACCTTAGTTTGTAAGCTTGGTCTAAATGCTAAAAGAAATTTGCAAATTCTTTTAATTTCTGTTTATCTGGAAATGTCCTAATTTCACCCAAACATGGGGACATTGAATGGTTTAAATTCAGGAAAAGTGTGTGCCAGGGTTGTATTCTTTTACCATATTTCTTCAATTTGTTGTTGTTATGTTGATCCCGATCCATAGCGAACCTGTATAGGGTTTCTGAGGAGCAGCTGGTGAGCCTGAACAGCTGAACTTGCAGGTCAGATTGCTTTGCAGTCTGGGGCTTTAACCCACAGCGCCACACCAAGACTCCATTCATTCTGTAGTCTAAGCAAGTAGTTTGAGGAGCTGGATCATATGAAGAATGACAATTCTTGGACATTTTTCTCTAGAGTTTTTTTGTGTGTGTTTTGTTTTGGTTTGCTTTTGACTCTTCCTGTTGCAGAATTACAACTATATGCAAGTTATTCCTCTTAAGAGTGTTCCAGTAAATTTTAGGCTTTCTTGGGAGCTTTTATTCTTTATTTTCTGATTGTTTCTCTATCACACGAATACTGAGAGATGACTTGAAGTTACTAATTTGGCCTTCTATTGATTCAATTTTACTTCTTTGCCCTTTCAATGTACTATTTCTAAACTCTTAGTATTAATCTTCTGGCTTATAATTTTTTTATGCTTTCCTATTTGTCATTTATCTTGTCAGATCATTTTTGTAGTGTTTTCCTGAATTCTAAAAAAAAAAAAAAAATGTGTTATCTTTGCTGTGCTGATTTTTCTCTCGATTCTTTGAGGGTACCTTAATGACATTTTTCTGAATCCCTTATCAAATAGTTTTGTTTCCTTTTATAGCATTATATTTTCTGACTCTGTATTTTGGTCACTTGTTTGAAGTACACTGTCTTGTTTCTTTGTGTAAGCTGAACTTTTCTGTTTTCTCCCAGACATTTTGGTGTCCTATTTATATTTAGTTAATGATTGTATGTTGGTGTGTTCTCAGGCACTCAACATATGTCTCCTGGTAGATGGCTAGAGACTGGAAGTATGAACATAGTTGTGTTTGTTGCTTGCATAGTGTAGTTCAGGGCAGCTTCAGAAGCCTCTGGAAGCAGGGGTGCTATGCCAGGTGTCCGACCCCAGGCAGAGTCAAGATTGCATAGAAGGGGTGTCACTAGCTGTTATGTTGGTGATAACTAGCGGGAGTAGCCATGTCCCTGTTTACTAGAAGGGCACGGGAACAAGGGAGAACTGCAGTCCCCTTGCATCCAATGTCCAGCTGCATCCTATGTCTATAAGCCGTTGTAATAGCAGCCCTTGCAAAAGCTCAAGATGACTGAGAGCCAATCCAATCCAGCTGACAGCCTGCCTGTTTTCCTTCTCTCTAGCTGCTCCTATTCAACTTCTTCTTCCAGTCAACACTCAGTCCATCTCTGCCCTGCCCTTTGAAGCTCAGGGTTCCAATATCAGCTTCTATATCTGCTTCACTTGGTCTCCCATGTCTTTGTTACATAGGGTCTGCTCAGTACAGCTGCCTATTCAGTGCAAGATGTCTACAAATTTAGTTACTAAATAAAGCAGAATCCTTAGGCAACACACACACACACAGGCAAACATACACATATGCATATAAAAACACATACACAAACTGATTTATCATTTTGCCTCTATTGCTAACCTTATTCTATTGTTTTACTCTCATTGAGTGTGGATTGAAAGGTTACCTATAAGATCACTTTTTAACATAATATGAGTTCTCTTGAATATATTTTTAGCAAGAGTAAATTAACCTCTACTTCCTAGTTGTGTTGTTTAAGCAGAAAACCAGTCTGAAAGAGAATTTTAGTAAAATTGGTTGAGCGTTCAAATTTTGTGTTGCTTAGCGTAG
>NW_006408628.1:2517935-2518806 GCF_000296735.1 Chrysochloris asiatica
ACTATATTTCAAATATGCTCTTTTTCTGTGAAGTTTTTACTTATTTATCTCACTTGTGTCCAGTGTTAATACACAGTGCTCACAAATCCACTTTTAATCATATTACATCCACTTAGACATGATTGTTCTATGTTATTCTTAAATTGTCCCATTTGTGTATATTATATTTGTAGTTAGATTAAATGTATAATAAGCAGTAGGCTTCTTATCTCCATTCAAGCTATCTCTGATATCTTCATGAAGAGGGGCCTGAGGATCAAGATGTATTAGCCAGAAATATTTGCTTTCGTAATAAACAAATCCAACATTGTTGTCACTCACAGAGCAGTGCTTTATTTCTCTGTCACATTATTGTCCATGGCTATGACTGAGGTAGTGTCCCATATCATCTTCAGCACTGGATCCAGGTCAAAGGGTGCCCTTTTCTGGGAAACAATCAGTCTTGGCTCTGTGTATTCCTCCCACCTTCTCTTGATGCTTTCTGGATCATTCAATAACTTTACCAAATAATTCTTTAATAACAACAGTCGAGGCTTGAATTTTTTCTTCAGTTCCCCCAGCTTGAGAAATGCTAAGAGTGTTCTTCCTTTTTGGTTTTCTGACTCCAGATCTTTGAACATTTTGTTGTAATATTTTGACATGGTCTTCTCAAGCTGACCTTTGATATTTTCTGTTTGGCTCCTCATTTCTTCCATTTGCTTTAGCATCTCTACACTGGAGAGTAACTTTCAGAGTCTCTCCTGACATCCATTTTGATCTTTTCCTTCATTTTTGTCGTCTTAATGACTTTTTGCTTTCTTTATGTGTGATGTTCTTGATGTCATCCCACAAATCCTCTGGTCTTTGGTCTTTAGTGTTTAATGTATCAAAT
>NW_006408628.1:2519386-2520935 GCF_000296735.1 Chrysochloris asiatica
ATGCATTTGAGTTATGGTGTTGGAGGAGAATATTGAAAGTGCTATGGGCTGCCAAAAGAACTAACAGATCTGTGTTGGAAGAAGTGCAACCAGAGTGCTCCTTGGAAGCCAAGATGGCCAAACTTCATCTCTCATACTTCAGACATGTTGTCAGGAGGGACCAGTCTTTGGAGAATGATATCATGTTTGGTAACGTGGAGAGTCAGAGAAGGAGACCCCCAGAGAGATGGATTGGCAAAATGGACGCATCAGTGGGCTCAAGTGTGGTCACAGTTGTGAGGATTGGCCCAGAACTGGGCAATGTTTCTTTCTGTTGTTCATAGGATCACTATGAGTTGGTACCAACTCGATGGCACATAACAGCAACAACAACAAGCAGTCTTGGCAGAGAGACTTGGGAAGGGAATGGGTAAAAGTGTAACTTACACATTATTTACCAAAGTAAGTAACATAGTACAATCAGGTTTGGGGTGTAATTCTTTAACAAGGAAGAGACGAAGAAAATTTTATGACCAAGCCTGGCTCATTTTGGAAAACTCGCTTCCATCTATTGTATTCTGACTCATACTGACCCTGTAGGACAGAGTAGAACTACTACATGAGGTTTTCTAGGCTGTAAATCTATATGGAAGCAGACTACCTCATCTTTCTTCAATGAAGTGACTGGTGGATTTGAACCACTGATGTTTCAGTTGGCAGTCCATGGCAAATATTATCCTTCCTTATAGTGAGACAGCAGTCACTTTGAACAATAATGCAATCTGCCATAAAGGGAAACTATAGAAAGATAATCAAATACATCAGTACAACTTTTTTTAGCTGATAGACTTACATTTGTGGAACCATTAATACTGCATTTTTCATATGTGTCTTAATCCAGGGATGCCTGACAGACTCTCATTTTTCTTCAGTCTCATAGACTAGTACTACATCCTTTGTATTTGCTGAAGCTAGTCAATAAAGAACTGTATACTGAATATATGTTTTAGAATTATTATCTAATGATAGCTTTGGAGGTTTCCCTTAAAATTACAATTTACTAAGCACTGTCCTCCCCACATGTCTGTCAGTTTGTCATACGATAGTGGCTTGCATGTCACTGGGATGCTTGCAGCTATGCCACAGGTGTTTTAATTACCAGCAGGATTATCCATTGTGGACACGTTTAAGGAAAACTTCCAGACTAAGAACAGACTAGGAAGAAGGAATATTCAGCTCACTTCTGAGGGATTGGTACCTGAGGTCAGAAGATATTCAAAATACAACTGGAAAGAGCTGATTCCTTAATAAATAGTACGATGAGGATGGAGTAAATATTTCAAGACTATCATTTGCTGATGGAGCACAATTCAAAATGAGAAGAAACAGCTGCAAACCTCCATTAATATTCAGAATGTGAAATATTCTAAGTATGAATATAGGAAAATTGGGAGAAGTCAAAAATGAAATGGAATGCATAAAGATCGATATACTAGGCACTGCTGCTGCTAAATGCTGTTGAATAAATTCCAACTGATAGCCATTCCTATATAGGGTTTTTGAGGAGTGG
>NW_006408628.1:2521540-2523346 GCF_000296735.1 Chrysochloris asiatica
TTCCTGTGAGTTGGAACCCACTAGGTGGCACACAACAACCACCATTGTAAAAACTCAAGAAAAAGTTTTCATACTAACACGGGGTGGAAGTGTTGTTAAGTGCTGTTGAGTCAATTCTGACACATAGTGACCCTATATAGATTTTCCAAGAAGTGGCTAAGGGGTTTGAACTGCCAGCCTTGTGGTTAGCAGTCCAGAGCTTATCCTAGGGCTCCACATCAGGGGTGGGAGTGATGGAAAAGTAATTCACTGGGTAGAGGCTTATGTTGTGTTATAGGAAGTGTCATTGAGTCAATTGTGACTAACAGCCACACTGTGGCTCGCAGCCCTGTGTTGATCCTAGAGAGCCACATCAGGACACATGAAATTGAAGAAAGCTAAAACAAGTCATGAAAGCAAACATATGACCTTGAGTATATCCCACCTGAATTTAGAGATCATCTCAACATCAGATTTGAGGCACTGAACTGTGATGACAGAAGACCAGAATTATGGAATGACATCAAGAACATCACTTATGAAGAAAGCCAAAAGTCCTTGGAAATACAGAAAAGACTGAAGTGGATGTCAGGAGAGATGCTGAAACTTGATTCTGAACATAGAGTAGTCAAAACAAATGAAAGAAATGATCATATAAGATAGCTGAACAAAAAATTTCAAAAGGTAGTTGGAGAAAACAAAGTATTGTAATGAAATGTGCAAAAACATGGAGCTAGAAAACCAAAAAGGAACTACACAGAATGTCTCAAGTTGAAGACATTGATAAAAGCATTCAACTTTCTGTTCCCAGCCACGGAAAATCTATACAGGATCACAATGAGTCCAAACCTACTCAGTGGCAGACAATGGGCACATCTAAGTTTTAAATTTTGTTATTAGGCATCCTAACCAAAAAAAAAAACTATTTTTATTTTTCTCCTAAAAGATTCCAAAATATGGGCAACTATAAATGTTGCTTGTTCTTTGTTTAAAAATACAATCAAGGGTTTCTTTAATTGTTAAAAAAAATAAATAAAAAAGGGGTTTCTTTATTGTTAAAATTTAAAAAAGCATTCAAACCTCAATTTGCAATACTGAAGAACTCAATGGGTAAAACATTGAATAATGCAGGACACATCTAAAGAAGATAGAGGGAACGCACAGAGTCACTGTACCAAAAAGAACTGGTCGAATATTAGCCATTTTAGGAGGTAGCATATGACGAAGAACCAATGGTATTGTACTTTAGTCTGGACTAAACTCACCCTGGGCTCAATTTTCAGCCAAACAATAGACAGCTTTATGTGGTGGGCAATAGAACCATGAAGGTATACACAACCTGCTGCTGGCAAGTTGATTCTGAGTCATGGCAAGCCCATGAACTACAGGATATAACTGAGATTATAGGAGTTTCTTGGTTGTAATCTTTGTCAAAGTAGATCACCAGGCTTTTCTTCTGCAGTGTTGTTGTTGCTCTTAAATGTCCAGTTGGTTCCCAGTCATCACTGTGTACAACAGAACAAAGTGTTGCCTGATTCTGCACCAACTTCACAATCGTTTTTATGTTTGAGCCTTTGTTGCTGCTCCTGTGCCAATCCATCTTCTGATCCTCCATTTTTCCAAGCATGATGTCCATCTCCTAGGATAGGTCCCTCCTGACAATATGTCCATAGTATGAGAGATGAAGTCTCACCATGTTCACCTCTTTCAGGAGCCTTCTCGTTGTACCTCTTCCAAGATAGGTTTGTTTGTTCTTTTGGCAACCCATGGTAATTTCAATATTTGCTTGCCAACATCTTAAGTCAAATGCATCCATTCTTCTATAGT
>NW_006408628.1:2524031-2531479 GCF_000296735.1 Chrysochloris asiatica
TCTTTGCAATGTTATCCATAGTTTGATATGATCCACACTGTCAAATGTTCTGGCATAGTCAATAAAGCAAAAGTAAACATATTTCTGGTGTTCTTTGCTTGTAACCAAGATCCATCTGACCTCAGTAATTCCATATACTCTTCGGAATCCATCTTGAATTTCTGACAGCTCCCTGTGGATGTATTACTTCAATCATTTTAAATCATCTTAAATAAAAATTTAATTGCATGTGATATTTATGATATTGTTTCATGATTTCTACATTCCATTAGGTCAGCTTTCTGTGGAATGGACATAAATATGGATCTCTTTCAATAGGTTGACCAGGTACCTGTCTTCCAAACTTCTGGACATAGATGAGTAGTGCCTTCAATTCTACATCAGTTTATTGAAGCATTTTAATATATATTCCATCAATCCCTGGAACCTTGTCTTTCACCAATGCATTCTGTGCTTCTTGGACTTCTTCCTCCAATACCTCATATGGTACTTCTTGAATTGTTTGAACATCGATCAGTTTTTTTAGTTCAGTGACTCTGTATTCCTTCCATCTGCTTTTGATTTTTCCAGCATCATTCAGTATTTTGTACATAGAATCCTTCAATATTGCAGATTGAGGTTTGAAATTTTCCTTCAGTTCTTTCACCTTGAGAAATGCTAGCATGTTCTTCCCTTTGGGTTTTCTAATTCCAATTATTTGCACATTTTATTGTAATATTTGACTTTGTCTTCTGGAGCTGTCCTTTAAAAATTCTGTTCAGCTCTTTTACTTTATCATTTCTTCTATTCACTTTAGCTTCTCTGTGCTCAACTGTAAGTTTCAGTCTCTTCAGACACCCATTTTGGTTTTTTTTTCTTTCTTTCGTTTAAATTACCTTTTGCTTTCTTCCTGTATGATGTTCTTAATATTACTCCACAGCTCTTCGGGTCTTCAGTGATTAGTGTCTATTGCATCAAATCTGTTCTTGAGAAGGTCTCTAAATTCAAATGGGATGTATTCAAAGACATATTTTGGCTCCCGTGGAGGACTTGTTTTAATTTTCTTCAGCCACAGCCTAAACTTGCCTCTAAGCAATTGATAGTCTGTTCCACAGTCTACCTCTGGCCTTGTTTTGGTTGACAATATTGAGCTTCTCCATGGTCTCTTTCCACAGATGCTGTTGATTTGCTTCCTGTGTATTCTATTTGGTGAGTGCCAGATATGTCTGGTGTCTTCTATGTTGTCAAGAAAAGGAATTTGCAATAAATAAGTCATTGACCTTGCAAAATTCTATCATGAAATCCCCAGCATCATTTCCATCATCAAAGCCATGTTTTCCAACTAATGACTCTTCCTCTTTGTTTCCTGATTTTTACATTTCAATCACTCATAATTTTCAGTACATCTAGATTGCATGTTTGATCAATTTCAGATTGAAGGAGTTAGTAGAGCTCTTCAATTTCATCATCACTGGCTTTAGTGGTTGGTGAATAAATCTGAGTAATGGTGATGTTAATTGGTCTTCCTTAAAGGCATATGTATATTATTCTGTCACAGACAGCAGTGTATTTCATGTAGATCTTGAAATGTTCTTTTTGACAATAAATAAATTCCTCTTCAATTTGTCCTTCACCATAGTAAACCATATGGTTTTCTGAATCAAAATGGCCAGTATCAGACTATTTCAACTCACTGATGCCTAGGTACATTCCACATTCTGATTATTTATGATATTTTTTGCTGCTGCTTTTCATTTTTGAGTTGTGATACATCAGTAAATGAAGGTCCTGAAAGCTTAACTCCATCCATATCATTAAAGTCAACTCTACTTTGATGAAACAATTGTTCTACAGTCATATTTTGATTGCCTTCCTACCTGAGGGTTCATCTTCCAGGAATTCTATCTGATAAATGTTCATCTTCTTCCTAGACCACATTTAGTTTGTCAGCACCACTGAAACCTGTCCACCATGGGTGAGCTTGCAGGTATTTAAAATATGGTGGCATAGCTTCCAGCATCACACGAATACACAAGACACCACAGAATGACAAACAGTGCCATTGTATAGGTTCAAACCACAAATCCTTCTTTTATTATTTGAGTGCAAACCATTTACACCACCATTGGATCTTATGAAAGTAAACCCACTTGACACCAAGTCAATTCTGACTCATAGCAACCCTCCAAGTCTCAGAACTGCCCCATAGGTTTTCCTAGCCTGTAAAATTTACAGAAGCAGACTGCTACTTCTTTCTTCCATGGATTGGTTGGTGTATTTGAAACACTGACTTTTATTTTTAACGACCTAGCATTTGAACCACTGTACACCAGGGCTCCTTTACATAATTAAAGAAGATGGCTAACATGCTTTATAAAACATGAAGCTATGATAGGAGAACTTCAATATTGAGATCCTAGTCTCTAGGACCATATCCAAACAAAGGGATTCATAGCTTTTCACTGCATATTTATATCATTCTGACCTTCAACTTAGAGGTCAGAGAATTGGGGGTGGGGGCGGGGAATATCCACATATTACAAAAATAAAATTTATTGTGCAGAGATGGGAACTGATAGGATTAAAAATTATTTAATATAAGTATCCCGCATCAGACCTTTGTAAACAGAAAACAGAAAGAAACAAAACCTGGAGCTGATTGGCATAGCAAGATAATAATCAGAATACAAAGTGACATATTACAACATGAGATACAAAAAGAGAATAAAGTCTAAGTGTCTTCACATGAAGCAGCACTATCATTTTGATCAGATGCACAAAAATATGTAGAAAGTAAAGGCATTGTTTACTTAGCTGTCTCAGAGTGTCAGTCCAGGTTCCTTAAAGAAGCTTCTTTGTGTTCAGAGAGATTTCATTTCTTTTCTCGGTAAAACTGCTAATTCCAAACATACATTTTATAAGTCTTCTGTTTTTCTGTCAGTTGTTTAAGGAGTCCTAGTTGTTGTTGTTGTTGTTGTTGTTAGGTGCCATAGAGTCAGTACTGACTCATAGCGACCTTATGCACAGCAGAACAAAACACTGCCCAATCCTGGGCTAACCTCACTACTGTTGCCACGCTTGAGTCCATCGATGCTGCCACTTGGTCAATCCATCTCGTTGGGGGTCTTCCTGTTTTTCTCTGACCCGCCACCTTACCAAACATGATATCCTTCTCCTAAACACACACATAAGAGGGTAAGTTTAAAAATTGTTACCTAGGGTTCCAATTCATACATACATGATTTTATTCCAGACAAAATATGTTTAAATATATCTCTGTCATCAGTGGATGACAGCAGACAAGTCCAATAAGTATGCCCTAGTCTTAGTCTTGTTGTGAAGTATTGTTGAGTCTGTTCTAACTTCATAGCAATCATGCATAGGTTTTCCAAGGAGTGGCTGTTGGGTTTGAACTTTTGACTTTGCAGTTAGCTAGTCCAGTACTTATCCTACAGCAAAACACTAGGACTCCTAATATTGTTAGGGTGCATTTAAAAAGATACAATCAAAACAGTGGCTTCCATGAGGATATACTGGATCAATTAAATTCAAGAGAGGTTAACTCAGAAGGTTATGGCAACAGTGTTTAGTAAAGTATGTTGCAGCAAAATCATTATTTGGAAGTGGTAAATTTTTTGGTGTAAGTTATATTTCCACTATGGACATACACACAACTTTAGCAATACATAGAAAACACAGTGTTATTGTTGTTGTTAAGTGCCATCAAGTTGGACCTGACTCATAGAAACCCTGTATAGTCTTTCCAAGGAATGACTGGTGTGTTTGAACTGCCAACCTTGAAGCTCAATCTGACCATGTAGTCCAGCACATTATTCTGCAGTGCCACACCAGGACTCCAAACACAGTGTAAGGATCTTTTAAAGATGTCTAACAAATATAGTTATTCTCTTGACCAGTCTCTCACATTTTTATAGTTATGCCTTTATGGAATTTCTCATTATTTTCAGTTGTGAAGATAAATTTATTGGTGCCTTATCAAGGCTACTTAGAATTTGATAATAGAATGTATCAGACTGTCACTTTTTGAAAGAAACAGACCTTGAAGAGAGTGAAGAACTAGTTTTTATATGACAGAATAATAAAGATGTCATCTCTCACTACAACCCTGTTTTTGAATGTCATTTTTCACAGCAGGGAAAATTAATATATTTCAAAAGATATAAAGTATAGGAAATGGGCATCAGTCACCTTCACATTTTTAATGGAAATACTGTGCAAAATCATAATTTTAATAAATTTCACTGAACTATATATTTTTCCCATTTACTTGGTTCTTAACACTCTTCCATAATATATAAGGAATATTACCCAAGCATGGAAAATACTGTCTTCTAGTTGAAATTCTTAAGATTGCATATCTTACATCTTGTTTTAATTGTGTTATTTTTCACTTCCTGATTAGTGGTGTTTGTTTTATGCTTCAACTAGAAGATCACATTTGGATAGCAACGTCTAGTCAGTCATAATGACCGTCATTTGTTGAAGTCTGCTGTTAGCAGTAGAGTATGATCTTGACTACCTTACCAAGTGATAGTTCCCCAAGTTACTTAATGGGAAAAAGGAAGCAATCCTGATATGTGCAGTTTAAATAAGTGCTGATATTCAAGTTCAAATACATAATTCTCTTCAAACTTGCAATGTCCAAATTGAATTTATAATCTTTTCCTACAAACTCATGCTTACTCTTGTATTTCCTGTCTCCTAATAAACGCTGGGCCATCCCTTCTGTCACTCAGCCTTGAAACCTTAGTTTTCTTCTCTTTCTCTCTTATCCTCTCCCAGCCACATTCCTAAAAGTTTTGGATGGTACCTTTACAGTGTGTCTCCCTACCATTCTCTTTTTTTCATTCTCATTTATACATTTCTTCTCTATTGGACTGTGGCAGAATCTTTCTAATAGCTTTCACAGCCTACATTTCATTCCATATGACATATTGACATCGGAGTTAATCTTGCTAAAGTTATAAATTTGAATAAACCACTCTTCTGTGTTCACAAACCATATATAGTTCACCACTGCCTAAGGGAGAAAAAATATTTTTCTCTATCATTTAAGGCACAGAGATGACCATCTCTGATCTATCACCCCAGCTTTGTTTTCCAAAGGAAACCTTGTTTACCTTCAAAGGGCCCTCATGTTTTACCTGTGTGAGATTCCTGGGTCTTCTCAGAGAATACTCTGTACTTTCAGTTTAATATTCTGTGCTTTCAGTTTAATCTAAATGCCTTTCTCATCATGCCAGAATAGAATACATTTCTAAAGCCCAATTCAGTCACTGTCCTGTCTGAAGCTAATCTCATTTACATCAGATGTTCAGCTATGCACTGAATCATCCTAGCATTGTAAAGATGCTAGTACCCCAATTAAATATACTTGGTTCTTGTTGTTAAGTGCCATTGAGTCAGTTCCTACTCATAGTGACCATGTATAGGATTTCTGAGGAACAACTTGTGAGTTTGAACTGCTGGCCTTGAGGTTCAAAGCAACCTTGAGCTAGATAGATTATCCTATAACACCACACCAGGACTCCTGTTTAATGAGGAAATAACATGAAAATAAACAGTAATATCAACATAAGAATAATGGTGTGTGTGTGTCTTATCTGTGCTTGAGTTATTAATAAAGTTTGATGAGAACATATAACAGAGTCAGTACTTCCTGGGTGAGACAGGGAGCATTTCATAAAAGGTGAAATTTGAGGCTTCTCTGCAAACAGAGCAAAGGGAGATCATTACACACAGAGTAAATAGCATCCAAAGACAATACATACTTAATATACTAAAGAAACATTTATTGTGAAGCTATTATATGTCAAGACTCTTGGTGTGGTGCTGTAGGATCAGCTGGACTGTGAACCACCAAGTTGGCAGTTCAAACCCACCCACAAGTTATTCCTTGGGAACCATATACAGGGTCGCTAAGAGTTGGAATCAATTTGATGGCACTTAACAGCATTATAGTGTACACCAGACTGCAAAGCTGTTTGAACTGTAAGGTTGGCAGTTCAAGCTCACCAGCTACTCCTGGGAAACCCTTCACAGGGTCGCTATGGGTCAGAATCGACTCGACGGCACTTAACAACAACAACATTATATGTCAGACGCTTCTAAACACTGTGGAAACCATAGCTGGATAGTGGAAGAAGAAAAGAAAGAATCAAGAGATAATTTTTAGTTTAATGATAAGATAATAATGAAGGGAAAGTCCATCATGACTCGAGTATTTTGATTGGAAGAAATGATGGGCCAATTGATTAAGTTCAAGAATATCAGGGGAATATTATTGAGTTATTTTTCAACTTATTAAATTTTATTTACATTCAAGATATCCATGTAATGAATGGAAATCTGACTCCAAAGGATCCATCAACATTTAAATGAGATTGAAGGTGCTGGAATGGAAATTTTATTAAATAAATCATGTAATTTGAGACTGGTAGAGGTATCTCAGAAACTAAGAACATATTTCTTCAAGAAACAGGGAATGTTCAAGTTTCTGCAATTTTAGTTACAGTTACATCAACACCACAAGATCAGTTTGAACCTCAAGGTTGGCAGTTCAAACTCACCAGCCTCCTGAGAAACCCTATACAGGGTCACTATGAGCTGCAACTGACACTATGGCACTTAACAAAAACATCAAAGAGAAGAGAATGTTTTGGATGAGGGAGAAAACTTAGGTAACATTGTAAATTGAAAAATACACAATAATGACAAGGTAGAAATTAAAGCTATGGGAGACTGGAGGTTAAGGAAGCAAAAGAATGAACAATGTTGGTGGAATGAGTAGTCTGGATAAGCAAAAGGGTACGGATGCAGAAGGATAGAATTTTAGTTAAGTTTAGAGATGATATGAAGAAAATTACTTCATAACTCCATTTTTCATGTGAAGGGTTCCTATTTTATATTCTTATGGCATTTTGTATTCCTTTTAAAGTTTTCCCTGCACTCTACCCTCAAATACAGAAATTTGTCTACTAATCAAAAGATGGATGGTTTGAATCTACTAGCCGCTCCCTGCAAGATAAGACCTTGTGATCTGCTCCTATAGGAATCACTGTCTAGGAAATCCTGTAGGGTAGTTCTACTCTTTCCTGTAGGGTCTATTTAAGTCAGAATTGCCTGGACAGCAAGCAACAGCATGTATTACATATAGTTCAGTTACTGTTAATTCTGTCCTGGTCTTTCTTAACTTTGAGGTATACTTCATCTTCATAAAGTGGCCTCTATTGCATTAGGCAAATCTACTACACAAGACCTTTTTAAAGTGTTGAAGAGCAAAGATGTCAGCTTGAGGACTAAGGTACACCTGACCCAAGCAGTGGTATTTTCAACACCTTCATATGCATGCAAAAGTTGGGCAGTGAATAAGGAAGACTGTAGAAGAATTGATGCTTTTGAGTTATGGTGTTGGAGGAGAATATTGAAAGTGCCATGGGCTGCCAAAA
>NW_006408628.1:2532719-2537727 GCF_000296735.1 Chrysochloris asiatica
CAGAACATGGGAACACTGAATGTTTTAAAATTGGGAAAGGTGTGAGACAGGGTTGTATTCTTTCACCATACTTATTCAACCTGTATGCTGAGCATCCTGGCACATTAGGTCTCTTTTATTCTGACTAAGATCCATATGCCAGGTAGAAGTTTCATACAGCAATCAGATACTTTACAAACTCGGTTTGAAGTTGTTGTTGTTAAGTGCCATTGAGTTGGTTCCAACTCATAGGGACCTTGTATAGGGTTCTTGAGGAATGGCTGATGAGCTTTAACCGTCGACCTTGAGATTCAAACCGACTTTACAGTCCAGCGCATTAACCCATTACATCACACCAGGACTCCACCTATGAAGTTAGAGAATCATATATAAAGTTTATAAGTAACCTAATAGAGCAAAGTAGCTTTATAAGATAAACACTAGGCTGGAACCACAAGGTCAGAAGTTTGAGTCAACCAGCTACTGAATTGGAGAAAAATCAGGCTTTCTGCGCTCACAAACATCTATAGCCTTACAAACCCTATACAGGATCACTATGAGTCAGAACCTACTTGACTGTACTTACCAACAAGAAGTGACTTAAAGTCTATGCTGTTCCCTGCTTCATAACAGAAGTTCTATAAACAGCCTATAGTATGAACTATTTTCTTTCTATTGCCAAATGGAACAAACAGTGATCTCAACTTTCCTTAAAGCATCATAACAATATGACTAGTCTTTATCATTTTAGTTTCAAAATTAAATAAGATCAGACTTCCTTTCACAAAACTAGCAAAAATAAAATAAAATGCAAGCATGCAACATAGCTTATGGGGGAGAAAAACCAAGTAGCTTTCCTGTTTAATGTCATTTGAAACATGTCTCTGAGAATTATTATAAGTAGACAACCCAGATTTTGATCAGGATGCAAAGGTATGTGTCAAGATCAGCATGTAAGCCCTCACTGTGTGTTATTTATTCACACACCCAGAGGGGATTACATGGATTTCCAAGACATGGTCACAAAAAGGCTGCAATTTAGGACAAAATAATATGTTGTTCTTCCATTTATATGGTTTTATAATAGCTCCCAGATAAAAGGAAAAAGGGATATAAAAATTTTTTGACTTGTAGTCAAAAGGAAAACCAAAAAATTACCCTTTCTTTTATTCTTTGCTATCATTGCCATCACCCTCCCTCAAAAAAAATATAAATACTAGAAAGTTCTATAACCAATCCTGCTTATTTGAAATTAGAAATACGATGTTTTATGGAAATTTAAATATGCTAATGTTTGTGCCAGCTAATGGTGCTATCTACATTTACTGATAAGGAGCTCTGGTAGCTTAATGGTTATGAGCTGCGCAGCTAAACTCATGGTCAGCAGTTCCATGGGAGAAAGATAAGACTTTCTGCTCCCATAAAGATTTACAGCCTTGGAAACCCTCAGAACTGACTCCATGGCACATCACCACCACCACCACCACATTTACTGATGCTCTGGAATGGCAAAGCAATATTCAAGAGGGTAACAGAAACCAAGATGAATAAGAGAAGGCTTGAAAAAGTTCATGAAGGGATGGAAGTGAAAGATAATGGAATTTTCACACAAATTTCTTGAAACCCCATCGTATTTTAAGTAATGCCAAGTCAATGAGAAAATCAGAGATCGAATCAAAGAGTGTAGTAAAATTATGTTTTTCTCGTATGTATGGAATAATAGTTTAGATATACCTCTAGACAGGCACATTCTAATTTTGCTGTTGTTGGTGCCCTCTACTCTGTTCCAACTGTACAACAGAAAGAAACACTGCTTCTAAAGAACATTCTGATGTATTTCCTCCAAGACACATTAGTCCGTTCTACTGGCAGCCTGTGATGGATTTACTATTCTTCATCAACACTGATTCAAAGGCACCAACTCTTCAGTCTTCTTTATTCATTGTCCATTTTTCACATGCAAATGATGCCATTGAAAAGATCATGGTTTTGGAACAGAGCACCTTAGTCTATAAAATGGCATTTTTGCTTTTAAACCCTTTTAAAGAGATCTTTTGTAGCAGATTTACCCAATGTAATGCATCGTTTAACTTCCTGACTCCTCCTTCTCTAAGCATTGATTATGGATCCAATTTCAACCTTTCTTCGTTTATCATGCTGTTACTTATTGGTCTAGTTGTGAGGATTTTTAATTTCTTTATGTTGAGGTATAATCCATATTGAAGTCAATAGTCTTTGAGTGTTATCAGTGCTACTTCAAGTCCTCTTAGTTTTCAGCAACAAGATTATGTCATCTGCATAGCACAGGTTGTTGATGCATGTTCTCCCAATCCTAATGCCATATTCTTCTTCCTATAGTCCAGTTTTTCTAATTATTTGCTCAACATACTGATAGAATAAGTATGATGAAAGGATACAATCGATGCAAACCTAACCTTATTTTAAACCACTTAGTATCGCTTTGTTCTTTATGAATGACTGCTTCTTGGTCTATGTATAGGTTTCACACAAGCAGAATTAATTGTTTTGAAATTCCCATTCTTTACAATATTATCCATAACTTGTTATGACGCATACAGTCATATACCTTTGCATGGTCAATGAAACAACAGTAAACATCTTTCTGGTATTCTCTGCTATCAGTTGAGATCCATTTGATGTCAGCACTGATATCTCTTGTTCCATGTTTATAACTGTTCCCTATACATAGACTGCTGCAAACATTTAAATATTGTACTTGCATTTTATATTAAAGCTATTGTTTGATAACTCCTGTATTATGTTGAACCACCTTTCTTTGGAATGGGCACAAATAATGGTTTCTTCCAGTCAGTTGGCCAGGTATATCTGATGTCCAGATTTCTAAGTGTAGATGATTGAATATCTACAGAGCTGCATCCATTTGTTGAAATGTTGCAACTGGTATTCTGTCAATTTCTGGAGACTTGTTTTTCACCAATGACTTCTCTGTGTATAGTACTTCCACCTTCAATACCATTGGTTCTTGATCATAAGCTATCTCCTGAAATGTTTGGACATCAACCATTCCTTTTGGTACAGTGGTTCTGTATATTCTTTGCATCTTCTTAAGGCATTTCCTGCATTGTTCAATATTTTGCCCATAAAAATCCTTCAATATTTCTACTTGATGCTTGAATTTTTTTCTTCATTTCTTTTAGCTTGAGAAACACTGAGTGTGTTCTTCCCATTTGACTTTCTTAAAACAATGCATCAGAAATACTTGCTTAAAAAAAAAAAAAATCTCAGATTTAACTAATAATATTGAGGGATTTATATTGGCAATTTTATAATACCTTCAATAAAATGTCGCTCTATTACCTTCCACATACATTATTAAGATGTGAGGGAGGTGCGTGCCATATACTAAAGCAAAAATACAAGATTTTATTTCCCTTTTACTTTCGTATTATTTATATGAGATGTGACTATAAAGCAAAGAAATGAATTAAAAGAGTCACTCATTGTATGGTTAAAGCTTATACTGAGCAGTTTCTTAGAGCAATCTAAAATTCTAGTATATTTGCATGGAACAAAAATTAATAAATTAAAATATTTTATATTATTATGAAGTAGTCCAAGACTTGGGAATCTTCAAATGAATAGTGGCCCTAATAATGCCACAAGGTGAGTTTATACCACAAGGTTCACAGTTCAAACTCACCAGCTGCTCCTAGGAAATCCTACACAGGATCTCTATTGGTTGGAACCAACTCATTGGCACTTAACAACAACAACATGTGTTGAAGTAGGTCAGAGAAATCTTAGCAGTACACCTTCACTTCAATAGAGCAACTGCCCTTGCTTCCTACCCCAAAAGTTCTGGTGTGTCACCCCAACAGAGAGAGTGAGTTTGCTGACAGGAATGCAAACTTGCAAGTAGGTGCCTTCTTCCATGAAGAGGCAGAGGTAGAGAAAGTGATATTTTTACTTTTACTGGGCATCCTTTTTATCTTCTGCTAAGGATGATGATGTCAGCTTGAGGACTAAGGTGCGCCTGACCCAACCCATGGTATTTCCAATAACCTCATATGACTGCGAAAGCTGGACAGTGAATAAGGAAGACCATAGAAGAATTGATGCTTTTGAGTTATGTGTTGGAGGAGAATATTGAAAGTGCCATGGGTTGCCAAAAGAACCGTTTTGGAAGAAGTGCAGCCAGAATGCTCTTTGGAGACCAAGATGGCCAAACTTGTTCTCTCATACTTCGGACATATTGTCAGGACGGACCAGTCATTGGAGAAGGATATCATGTTTGGTAAGGTGGAGAGACAGAGAAAGAGAGGAAGACCCCCAACGAGATGGACTGGCCAAGTAGTAGCATCGATGGACTCAAGTGTGGCAACAGTAGTGAGGATGGCCCAGAATCGGGCAGTGTTTCGTTCTGCTGTGCATAAGGTCACTGTGAGTCAGTACAGACTCAATGGCACCTAACAACAACAACAACAAAGGATGATGATAAGCACTGAACTGCAAACCACAAGATCCTCAGTTCGAACCCACCAGCCCTTCTGCGGAAGAAAGATGAGGCTTTCTATTCCCATGAAGATTTTTTTTTAAGCCTCAGAAACCATACAGAGGGTCACTATGATTCAGAACCCACTCACTGGCACTGAACACCAACAACCAAGATGACGAAAATGGAAATTTTCAGATATTGCTTTCCCATAGTAATGCTGTTTAGCTGTTGCTAAACCAAAATGAGGGTTTGCCACTTGTCACTGTAGTCAAACATAGAGACAGGGAGCGATCTGATCCAAGCTTTAGTAACAGAAAGCCAGCAGTCTGAAGAATTGAAAGAACAATTTCTCAAGACTGTCATGTCTGTCACAAAGATGAGGCACATTATTTAGGCTAAATTACATTTGGATGTATACTTAACCTATTTTAACATCAAGATAGCATTATTTGCCCATCAACTGATGGGATAAACAAACTGTGGTACATACACAAAATGAAGTATTATGCTACCTTGAAGATTAACAAAGAAGCTGCAAGCCACCACATAACA
>NW_006408628.1:2538022-2554769 GCF_000296735.1 Chrysochloris asiatica
GTTTGCATGGGCTAAGTGGGACAGAGGTAAATAATGATGTATGCACAACCTTGGAACAACAGGGCTCTGGGATACAGGGATTGAGACACTGTTGGAATGGGCAAAAGGGGGGAAATAATGTTAAGATGCTTGGCTGTCTTTTGAATCTTGATTTCCTTGGCATAGCATTATAAAATAGATACTTGAGGGGAAGAGAAAAGAATAGCCAGAAATATCACCATAGAAAGCTTGTAAGTGCATCTTTTGCCTATAACTGATTAGAATACCTAAAATGGGGCTACAATGTGTCCAGTGAAGGAGGCTTCCTGCGGAGTCTCTGCATTACATAAGACCATAGGTGGAATCCTGAACAGCAAAAAGAGTCTTCAGAGGTGAGAACTTTCCACTTGAAAGGACAAGCAGACCAGCCTGGAGCAGCTAAAAGAACAGAAGATACTTCTTGAAAGAAAGACCAACTGGAAAAATACAAAACAATATAGGCAGACCGACTGATGACTACAAGAACAAGCAAGTTGCTCGCTCAGAAGACTTCAAGGCAAGGGGAAAGGTCGTCTCAGAGCAAACCCTTTCCAAAACTAAGACTCAATGGGAATACACGCTCTGATTGGTGACCACATTTGTCACCGATAAGGGGAAGTGAGGGAAAAACAGCAATGAAGCAGCAAGCTAAGCCCTACAATGGTCAATAAACTCCTGTGAACCTGGATGGAGACCTGGTTGGCCAGCAGTGTGGCAAGACCTGGGTACTCTTGTTCTCCCCTGTAAACTATCACACAATTCACAATAAAACATTAAAAAAAATAAAAAAGGATAGCATTCTTTGGAAAAAGAAACAATAAACTACAACCTTCCAAAAAAAAAATTCGACTTTAGGGTCTCAGGTGCTTAATTCCTGAGATAACTATATGGGTGGGTTTGTTATTGTTGTTAGGTACCATTGAGTCTGTACAGACTCATAGTGACCCTATGCGGAGCAGAATGAAACACTGCCCGATCCTGGGCCAACCTCACTACCGTTGCCATGCTTGAGTCCATCCATGCTGCCACTTGGCCAGTCCATCTCACTGGGGTCTTCCTCTTTTCCTCTGACACTTCACCTTAACAAACATGATATCCTTCTCCAGCAACTGGTCCCTCCTGACAACATATCCGAAGTATGAGAGATGAAGTTTGGTCATCCTGGCCTCCAAGGAGCACTCTGGCTGCTCTTCTTCCAAAATGGATCTATTGGTTCTTTTGGCAGCCCATGGCACTTTCAATATTCTCCTCCAACACCGTAATTCAAAAGCATCAATTCTTCTCCGGTCTTGCTTTCACATGCCTATGAGGTTGTTGAAAATACCATGGCTTGGGTCAGGCACATCCTTGCTCTTCAACACTTTAAAAAGGTCTTGTGCAGCAGATATTCTTAATGCAATACGTCGTTTGATTTCTTGATTCCTGCTTCCGTGAATGTTGATATTTGATCCAAGAAGAATGAAGTCCTTGACAACTTCAATCTTTTCTCCATTGGTAAAAATGTTGTTTATTGGTCCAGTGGTGAGGATTTTTTTTTACATTGAGATGTAATCCATACCGAAGGCTTTGCTCTTTGATCTTCATTAGTAAACGTTTTAAGTCCTCTTCACTTTCAGAAGTAAGGTTGTATCATCTGCATATCGCAGGTTATAAATGTGGCCCAAACTGAAGTTTGCCCAATGATATTAACTAAAACCCAAACCAAACCCATCACCATCAAGTAGGTTGCAATTCGTGGTGGTCTCATGTGCTACCCCAGATTGCCAGGCCTGCCTTACATGACACCTCTTGTTGTTGTTGTTGTTGTTAAGTGCAGATTCAAATGGCCAACTTTTATGTTAATAATCAAAGATAAGCCACTTAGACCACCAAGGCACATTTCCAAGTATATGAAGACAAGCAAAGCAAATACAGTCTTTGTCCTTGAGTTCGGCAGACTAGTGAGAGCCAAAAACAAGTGAAATTAGGATGCAGTGGGATAACATGTTGTAAAAGAAGAACACAGACTAAATGAGGAGCAATGACTGGAAATGGGATTACAAATTTAGGTTGAGGTTGGCTGGAAAGGAACCTGCCTTGAATCACAATGCTAAAGAATTGAGCTTTTATCTTAAGGGCAATTTACATAGACTGCCTTTATGGTAATTATTTTAAATTAACTTCCAAAAGTGTTTGCTTGGCAATGACATACCAGGAAGAGAATCTGGAACTGACTCTAAAAATATTTAGAATGATTTTCTACAGATCAAATTCCCATATAAGTAAATTTGTCCAAGATATATATGTAGATAAACAGAACAGGAAAAATAAGGAACTAAAAGCCTAAAAATATTAACGTCTGTGGGTATTTCACAAAGAAAAAAAATCTATGTGTGCCCACATTAAAATCATTTACAAGCTCATTTCTTTAGCTCCTGTTGCTTTAGAAACTCTTCTAAAATATTTGGTATTATAAACTCTTATATCAAATAAAATCAAGTAGAACGCAAGAAACTCTAAATTTCTCAAAATGGGCAAAATGCTGAAGAGGCAGTCTGCACCTGCAGCCCTGAAAGCTAATGTTTTGAATAATCAGGGATCCCAAACAGAGCTGCAATAATTGACTCAGCTAATCATTATATGAAATAGAACATTTGATTTCTGCACCAGAGTTGCAGTAAAGTAGATGCACACCTCATTTGATTAAATAAAGCACTACAAACAAAATAATTTAGCTCAATGTGTACTTCTTAGTAAGCACTTAATAAATCTAAGTTTCCTGTCTTAAATTTTTGTTCCTATTTTTCCTGGTACACAAAGACAAGTTCTGCATGATTCAAAATCCTCAACTGTTACATACCACCTAAATCCTTAGTATTTTGTGGAAAGACACTATATTTTATATACCCAGTGATACCAGAGCAAAGGTTTCCTGGTGTGGTGCTATAGGATAAGCACTGGGCTGATAAACAAAACGTTCAAGGTTAAAACCCACCAGTCCCTCCTTGGAAACCTTATATAGGGTCACTAAAACTCAGAACCAACTCAACAGCACTTAAATACCTCTTTTGTGTCACTCATTCTAGGGATTAACCCATAATTTTTTCCAATTTCAGGTATTGTCCCACTTCACCCAAATTTTAAAAATTTGTGTTTATTCTAATTCCACTGTGTTGGCCTTGACCAAAATGGTTCAAATTCCTGGTCATTTTTTTGTGTTTTATTAGCTCAGAATAATCAGGTTTAGAATACATCCATAGACTAGTGTATACTTATTAACATACCAATAGAACAGTGCTATTTTAAACAGGTCTCATCACAGGTTGAGCCACAAGGTTGGTGGTTCAAACTCACCAGCTGCTACTCAGAAAACCATATACAGAGTTGGACCGGACTCAAAGGCACTTAACAGCAACAACAACAAAAACGTTACAGGTACAAAGGCCAGGAACTTAACATATTCTGAGGGGACACAATTCAATCCATAATATTGTAAGATATTTGTTGTTCAAATTCTCTCAAGATAAGCAAGGTGTTGGAGCTCTGGTAGCGTAGTGGTTACGAATCAGGCTGCGAACCTTAAGGTCAGCGGTTTGAAACTACCAGCCGCTCCGCGGGAGAAAGATGAGGCTTTCTACTCCCGTAAAGATTTACACCCTTGGAAACCCTGTACAGGGTCGCTGTGGGTGGGAACTGATTCGATGTCACTTAACAACAAACAACAACAAGCAAGCAAGGTGTTAATTAGTGTAAGTTTAAATCTGGGTCTTTGAATACATTTGCCATAACAGGATTTCTGGCCTTTGATTGATCACAGAACTAATATCTTCAGCTTGTTATGTTTTATTGAATCATTTCCAACTCATAGTGACCATATGCATAATAAAACGACACACTGCCTGATCCTGTGCCATCCTCACAATTGTTGTTAGGTTTGAACCCATTACTGTTGCCACTGTGTTAATCCATCTCTTTCGGGGCTCTTCCTTTTTTCATTGACACTCTACTTTGCAAGGCATGATATTTTTCTCCAGGCCGGGTCCTACTTGATAACATGTGCAAAGTACGAGAGACAAAGTCTCGCCATCCTCCATTTTAGTGAGTATTCTGGCTGTACTTCTTCCAAGACATATTTATTTGTCCTTTGGCAGTCCATGGTACTAACGCCATAATTCAAATGCATTGATTCTTCTCCAGATTTCTTTATCCGTTGTTCAACTTTCACATGCCTATGAGGCGACTGAAAATAGCACACCTTAGTCCTAAAAGTGATATCTTTGCTGTTTAACACTCTAATGAAGTCTTTTGCAGCAGATTTGCCAAAGCGATATCTTTAACTATTTATGTGTTAAAGATTAAGGAAAGGGTGAACAACATCCATTTCTCTTGCACTTGATGACTTTTCAGACATAAATTGATTTTTAACCAATCTTAAATTTAAACAATTATCTAGTATAAGAGGAATTGGAATAATTTCCAAGAAAATATGTAGAGTTGTTTATTGCAGTATCTTTTAAATGAACTATTTTAATTTTCTACAAACTTATAAAAGAAGAATTACCAAAACCAATTTACGAATGAGACAGAGACCTTTTTTATTTATCTGTTTTTATTACCCTGGACTTTGCATTCTCTATCATTGCCTGAGACTCGATTATAGCTTTTCATTACACACAACCTCCTAAAAATCTCTCAGCCAGCATGTGAACACATGATTCTACACACACTCACAACATTGCAAACAAGAAAAGACACTGTCCTACACACATCATTCCTGAAATGTTGTGGAGATATGTGGGTGCACTGTGGAAAGTAAGTTAAGACAAGGCAAGGGTAAACTTGGTATGCTATGTTTTCTGACAATGTGTCTATGGATTGCAGGCATATTGATTCATAGTCATGGAAAATTGAGAACTGTAGAATATCATACTTCCTGTGATTTTTCCTATGTGCCTATGGTATTGAATTAATCACAGCAGTTACTACTCATAAGAAAAATAAAAAATGAGGAGACTCCTTTGTATCATAAACTGTATTTCACCAATTTCACAAATTAACATCTCTACATTTAAAAGTTGTGTTTTACAGTTGGTGGCTTTTTGTTTTTCTTTTGAGTGTCATATACAATAACAGTGCATCGTGTAATCCATACACCCTAGATTCAGTTATATAGATTTCCTTAAAGAGTTCTGCCTAGGAAATCCTAGGGGGAAGTTCTATTGTATCACATGGATAGCTGGGAGTCAGAATTGACTAAACAGTACTCAACAATTGTTGTTGTGAAGTGCTGTTGAGCCGGTTCTGACTCATAGTGACCCGGTAGAGGGTTTCTTCTAAAGAGTAACTGATGAGCCTGAACTGCTGACTTTGTGGCTCAAACCGACCTTACAGCCCAATGCATTAACCCACAGCACCACACCAGGACTCCTACAACAATAATGATGGGGTAGTTATATGCCATGGAGTCGGTTCCAACTCATAGCAACCCTTTACAGGGTTTCTGAAGCTGTAAATCTTTATGGGAGCAGAAAGCCTCATCTTTCCCCTGCAAAACAGCTGGTAGTTTCGAACTGCTGACCTTGCAGTTCACAGCCCAATGCGTAACCACTACGTTATAGAGCATAATGTTTTAAAGTAGTTACATCGTGCATGATTTTTACTTTGTTTATGATCATCAGAGTTTTTTTTCAAACAACAGAAAAGGAATATAAAAATAATGAATGGACAAAATGACAGTAAATGCTGAAAATAAAATATAAACAGAGTATGGAGAAGTTCTGGTAGAATTCAGTATTACAAAATGCTTAAATGTATTCTTTGTCTGTTTACTGTGCGTCTCTAATCTAAGGACAAGAGATCATGATACTTTAATCACCTTCAAATTGTGTCTGGAATGCTATGCTCTGCCTGGTAACCGTCACTTAGTAGACATCAGTTGAATAAATGGATTATGGAATGAATTACCTTTCATTACATTGTGCAAAGTCATCAGATCCACCTTTCACGTGTCTCAGATTTCTCAGACACTTTCTCAGACTATGCCCGTTTGACTAAGGAAACCAAGACCTGTGGAAATAGAAAAAAAAAGATCCAAAATACAAAGACCCAATAGAAAATCAATGCGTTTACCACTCTATTTTCTTGATAATAACCCACTGTTGTTGTGACATCGTCATCTTTATATCCATGATTCAAAAGGCCTTATTACAACCAAACAGCAGGCCCACCATAGAAAAAGTTTCCTCTCTGTGTTCACGTAGTTTCCTAAACATTGCTGAACACACTCTAATAGGATCATGTACCTACTTGTCTGTCTTCCCTTTTGCAGAGGAACAAGGACTTATTCATCTTTATAGTTTATAAAAAATACTGAGATTATTAGCACAATGTTAGTATGTTGTGTTCTATACGTGTTGTTTAAATGACATGATAATTTTGAAGTTGAAAATTTGTTACTATTATTGTTGATTATTGTGAAGTACTGTAGAGTTGGTTCCGACTCATAGTGACCCTACACAGGGTTTCTGAGGCTGTAAATCTTTACGGAAGCAGACTGCCTCATCTTTCTCCCATGGAACTGCTGGTAGTTTCAAACTGCTGACCTTGAGGTTAGCAGCCCGATTCCTAACCACTATGCTACCAGAGCTCCTTGTTGTTTATTGATAGCAGACCACAAAGAAGCCCTTGGTGGTATATCTGTAACTCTGTTAGGCAGGTATGATAGGCAGACTCCCCCCAAAGATAGCCTCACTTTTTTCCCAGAGTCTGAGAATGCATTACTTTACATTGTAAAAGAGACATTACTGAAGTGATTGAATTAAGGCTTTTGTGATGAGGAGATTATTCTGAATTATCCATTTGAGCACAGGGTAACCACAGGGTCCTAGTAAAATGGAGGGAAGAAAATGAGATAAGAAGAAGTGATGGCAGAAATAAAGGTTGGAGTTTTGCAAGGTCAGGTGTCAAGAAATGCTGGTAGACTCTGGAAGCTGGAAAAAGCAAGGAAACAGATCCTTCTCTAGAGCCTTTAGAAGAAACCACCACTGCTGATCCGATTTAGACTTCCAACCTCCAGAACTGACCCATCAGAAACTTGTGTTGTTTGATGTCCTTAAATTTGTGATGATTTGTTCCATCAAAAGTAGGAAACCAACATAGCAGGAAAATAAGCTAGGGATTATTTTCAGCTGCAAATAACATTGAATGTAATCAAAACTAGTTTAAATAATAAGGAAGTATTAGATTTACAAACTAATACATTTGATATGGGCAGATTAGGTTGCTCCATGGGCTCTATTATCATCATTGATGCCACTTGATTTCTTTCTTCAGCTCCTCTCTGTATTTCTGGTCTATGGGCTTTCTTCTAAGACTAGTTCCTTATTAAATTGGGATGGCTGCCAGTGGGAGCTGGTGTTAAGTGTTTCCTTGTTCATGTTTAGCAGAACAAACCTGGCTTCTCCTACTCTTTCTACTTTGATAGACATGAATTAATCCAAATGCATCCCTGGAGCTTCCCCTGGGTGTTAGCTATGACAGCACAGTTGCTTGAATAGTATCAAGGTTATGCCATGAGAGGGAAAGAGGAGGATGTATACCAAGAGGATAGTAGTAAAATCATATAATCCTATGATTAGGGGAGCATAGGAATTAAACAGGTTCCTGAGATGCTGTGCTTTCACGATGTACTGTCCAGAAAACAAGTTCCAGCTTTAACTTGGCAATGTTCCCTTTGCTTCCTAAGGACAGTTATACAGTACAAGGAACAGCTGCAGTTAGCAAAGACACATGACTTACTCTGCCACACTAAGACTGGCAGTTAGTCTAGTTTTTCTTTTTTTTTCACCTGTAGAATGGCTGTATGCCCAGCATCTTGGCTCATCACCCTTCCATCTGTCAGACCTACTGCAGGTTTTCGAACTCTGGTGACATGATATAGCCTATGTGAATCACCCCTGGCTATGATGCACTCTCTTCTAAAGCAGCTAGCTATCCATGCTTTCCTATGTAACTGTATTCTAGTATTTCTTTATGCATGTTTCACCAGTACCTGATCTGGTAGTTCTGGAAAACTTCCTACCGAACCAGCACTGTAGCCATCAGTGGAATACAGGGAGAAGAAGTAGATAATAGGGACATCAATTTGTTAGTAAAGTTTGTACCAGTGGCATCTGTATGCTGAGCAAATAATCCAAGAAACTGGATTATATGAAGAACATGTTTTGAGGATTGGAAGAAGACTCATTAATAACCTGCAATATGCAGATGACACAACTTTGCTTGCTAGAAACAAAAAGGACTTGAAATACCGATGAAGATCAAAGCCTTTAGTATGGATTGTACATCAATGTAAAGGAAACAAAAATCCTCACAACTGGCCAATAAATCGCATCATGATTGTCTTAGGCCAGGTGTCCTGGAGAAACAAATCCAGTAATATATATATATATATATACAGAAGTTTATCATCAAGGAAATGGCTTGTAATTGTAGGGTCCCAGATCCCTAGCAATAGAGAGGTGGCGAGCCTTTCCCATATGTCTATTATATTGGGAGAAGGCCACATGCCCAAGGAAGTACCTTTAATTTATTAGCTGCTCATAGCTACTCACCATAGAGTTAATTATGCCTGTATTAAGTTTCAGCACAGTGGGAATAAGCACATCCAAACCGCTGAGCCTCTGGAAACCCTGGCCTAGTCAAGTGGACACAAAACCCTAACCATTAGAAAAGACTGAGGTTGTCAAAGACTTCAACACAATCAACACTTATGGAATCAGCAGTCAAAAAACAACACATTGCTAAAGGTAAATCTGCTGCAAAAGACCTCTGTAAAGTGTTAAAGAGCAAAGATGTCACTTTGAAGACTAATGCGTGCCTGATCCAAGCTCTGGTTTCTTTAAAAAACTCATAAGCATGTGAAAGTTACATAGAAACAGTGAATAAGGAAGACCTGAGAAGAATCTCTGCATCTGAAAAGAACCAAGTATGGTGTTGGTGAAGAATATTGAAAGTAAAACGGACTACCAGAAAAACAAGAAAATCTGTCTTGGAAAGAGTAGATTAAGAATATTCCTTAGACTAGAGAATGGCAAGACTCCATCTTTCATATTTTGAGCATGTTGTTAGGCAGGACCAGTCCCTGGACGAGTACATCATGCTTGCTGAAGTGGAGGGTAGTGGAGAAAGAGAAAGATCAACAGTGAAGTGAATTGACACAGAGGTAGCAACAATGAGCTCAGTTGTGAGGATGGAGCAGGGCTGGGCATTGTTTCTTTCTTTGGTGCCTAGAGTTGCTATGAGTAAAAATTTCTTCCACAGCACCTGACAACAATAACAACAAAAAATGTATGTACTAGCCTTCCACCGCAGCAGCCATGGTTGTGCACTCCCCTCTGGCCATTGGCCTCAACAAGGGGTAACAAGTAACCAAGAACATGAGCAAGCTGAGCCACAGCTGCTGCCTTGGGCGCCTCACCAAGCACACCAAGTTCGTGCGGGACATGATCCGGGAGGTGTGTGGCTTTGTGCCTTATGAGTGCCAGGCCATGGATTTGCTCAAGGTCTCCAAGGACAAGTTGGTGCTCAAGTTCATCAAGAAAAGGATGGAGACACACATCCGTGCCAAGAGGAGGCAAGGAGCTCAGCATAGTCCTGGCCACCATGAGGAAAGCAGCTGCCAAGAAGGACTGAGCAGGTCCATGTCCACTGTGTCCCCCTGCCCCAAAATAAAAACCTTTACAGAAAAAACAAATGTATGTATTAAACTGAACACTTTCTTTATGAAATGTTTCTGTTTATTGCCAATTTCCTGCAATGTATTATTGCCTATAATTTTATAAACAAAAAAACTGCTCAAATAGCTAAAACTTATCAGAGCTTCCATTGGCATTGATGTTGTTAAGTGCTATCAACTCACTTCTGACTCAGTGACCCTGCATAACATTTCTGAGGAGTGGCTGGTGAGTTTGAACACTGACCTTGTGATCCAAACCAACCTTTTAGTTCAGGGCTTAACCTAGAGTGGCACACCAAAACTCCATTGTTGTTGTTAAGTGCCATGGAGTGTATCTGACTCATAGCGACCCGGTACAGAGTTTCCAAGTGGTAGCTTACAACCACTGACCTTGTGGTTCACAGTCTAATGCTTATTCTACAGTACCATACAGACAATATTATTCCCAAGATTAGGCTCTTCATTTTGTGAGCTTGACATGTAGACCGCTCCCAAGGTTGGCTATCTAGGTAGCTTCCCTGAGAGAGGTGTCCATCTTAACATTCTTCTTATGATGTAAGGTCCACTACAGGGTGTTGGATGTTCAAGACCTCAGCCACCTGTAGCAGAATAACAAGTGTGTTAGAATTTAAGATACAGATGAGAAAAGGATCCTCTAGTCTAGTTGCAGATGAAAGTTTGAATGCATCTAGTGGCTTAGTGATCCCATTTTGGTTATGTTACTTGTTGTTGTTATGGGCCGTGGAGTCGGTTCTGACTCATAGCTACCCTGTACAGGATTTCCAAGGCTGTAAATCTTTACTGGAACAGAAAGCCTCATCTCTCTCCCAAGTAACAGCTTGTAGTTTTGAACTGCTGACCATGAGGTTCACAGACCGATTGGTAACCACTATGCTACCAGAGCTCCTTGATTATGTTACTAGCTGTAGTCCAACTGATTCTGACTCATGGTAAATCCCTGTGTGTAGAGTAGAACTGTTACGTAAGAATTTTAAGGCTGTGATCATTTAGAAGCAGGTCACCAAGCTTGTTTCCAAAGATGCCTCTGGGTGGATTCAAACTGTTAGCCTTTTAGCTAGAGCTTAAACCCTTAACCATTTATACCACCCAGGAATCCTCTTAAGGTCTGCCCTGTCCTACATGAACTGTAAGGGAAACCTGGGTACAATAACACTGTCGGATTTATTAGGGTACTTTGGCTGTCCAGGTAGACATATCCTTCCTCTACGAATGGGACTGCGAACCGCAAGGTCAGCAGTTTGAAACTACCAGCTGTTCCGTGGGAGAAAGATGAGGCTTTCTGCTTCTGGAAAGATTTACAGCCTCGGAAACCCTGTGCAGGGTCGCTATGAGTTGGAAATGATGCCACGGCATGCAGCCACCAACCACCACCACATACATACTTCAAAGGCTTTGGAGAACTAAAAGCAAAAATAGAGAAGAATTGTCTTTCAATACTTTCTGTTTCTGAGAACACAGATTGCCCCAACCCACATATGAGGGGACTACAAAAAATTGTGGAAACAGTCCATCATCTCCTAACCCATTTTTCTAGGAACTTTTTGAAGCCCCCTTTGTACAGATCAAGATAGTCCAAGCATCCAGGAAATAGCTGTAGACTGACTGGGTGTAAAAGGACAGAGACTGTATTTTAGGAACACTGCATTCCAGTTCCAATCACTGTGCCTGACTGATAGCAAATCATTATTGCTATGTGGAGAGATAAATTAATGAAAGAGCAGGCAGCTGGGTAAACATACATTTTTATCAACAAAGATAAATACAAGGCTAGAGCAAGATGCTGAGATGGTGACAGAATGAGCTAGATTTGTGTAGTTCAATAAAATGTAGAAAGCATTTTGTCTTAAGCAAGACAGACATGGAGGTCCTATAGCGATGACCTTTAAAATGGTGCAGATTCCACTATTGGCTTTCCTGGGGTAGAAACGAAAGGTCTTTTACCCAATAAACTTCACATAAATTTTTAGGCTTTGCAAAATGTTCATGTTTGAAAAGCATTTCTGGTTACTAGCAATCTTCAAGAAAATGCCTAAAACAATTTTCAGAAATGTTTCTATTGAACTCTACTGAAATTACATTTTCTATAGTCCTGTGTAATTGCTTCTACTTTATTGTTCAAGAACTGTTAATAATGAGCCAGAGTTTTAATATGCAGAAAACGAGTAATAGAAGGGGACTCAGGGCTCCTTTATTTTATTTTTTTTAATAAAAAAGTAAAAACTCTGTTATAGAGCCCATTTCCATAAATAATTTACTGACACGTACATTAAGGTCATTTATATCTAATGTAGAGATAAATCCATGTATAAAGAAGTCAGAAGAGAAAATACCTTCAAAATGAGGTGACTCAGAGGCTCACAGTATTTACAAAAAAAAATTTTTTTTTTCTGGCACTTGTGAATTGAAATCACAAAATAGAAACAGGGACCACCACAACATACATAAACAACCCCAGACAGCTAAACATGGTCACCACTCTGCATCACAGTTTCCAGTGGACGTTTTCCATGATGTGAAGTCAATTATTGCTTCTGCTTCTACATTAGTGTGATTGGTGCTTGCTCTCCAGAGGAGAATTTATTAAGGCAATTTCAGTAAATAAGGGGAAAAGGTCCCAATTTGCTTCTGAATCCACTGGGTATGGGTAATCATCCCATCTTCTTCCAGATCCTAGGAATTTTCCTGCTACTACTTTGTGAATGAATCTAATTCCCTTTTTCTATTTGCAAGGAAAAGCAGAATGACAATGTTTTTGTTTTGTTTTGTTTTTTTTCAAGAAAATTAGAATGCTTAATGGCAAGCATTACCTTTCTCAGTACTGATTATCGTGTGAAAAATACTCCACGACATGTGTTCACAGAATAGTTCCAAAGTATGTAGAAGTCGTGTGCCATTTGAAAATTATCTTGTCTGCAGTTGCTACTAAGAAAATGCAAACTAAAGTTAACTTTTGAATACTTCCTGCATCAAGTCAGATCCCTGGTAACTTCGCAAAATTAAAAGGCACTTTCTTTTTGTTGAGTTATTACAAGTATGAAGGAACACTGGTATCTTTTCATGTAGACAACGTCATTTTGTATCGAGTGTGAGATGTCAAGGAATATCATTTCTTCTTTTTTGCCAACATTTTTCATCTTGAGTATAATCATTCCTGAACATCTAAGAGTTTCATGATTTGAACAGGAAGGTAGAGTATTGCTTTTACAGCACGTCAAGCAAAATTCTTAATGTAATAGAGACATCAGAATCGTCTGTAAAACTTTCTATGTATTCTTCACTTTTTCTGACATTCAGTGCAGCTAAATTCTATGGGTGAAGCCCAATTAGGAGTCTCCAAGTTAAGGAAAGAGTTCTGGTGTGGAGCTGTTGGATAAGCACTAGACCACAAGGTCTATTTGAACAGCAAGGTTGGTGGTTCAAACCCAGCAGCCGCTCCTCAGAAACCCTACATAGGGTCACTATGAGTCAAAACCAACTCAGTGACACTTAAACAACAGATTAAGAAGAGGCTAGGTCTCTGTGCCAGCTCCAGTGGACCATGGGTACTATTTTTCTTGTGTTCAAGAGCCCCAGGTCACAATAGTAGGTAATGCATTACTTAATCCAAGCTAAATAAGGCAAAGCAAAACAAAATCAAAACAAGCTATTAGATGTTTGTACAAATACACTAAGGCTGAAACAACCATTTAATTCAGGTGAGGACAAGCAGTTCTGCCTCTATTATCTGGATTGTTGCTTTAACCCTCAACTTTGCTTTGAGTACCAGTCTTTGCTTTGCATCCTCAGAGCAATATTAATTCAGAACTGACTTGGATTTGTTCCTGGGGCAAAAGGTTAAGTGATCCATAAATTTATTTCCCTGTAGAATCAGAAAAAAAGGAAAAGTAAACATCACAGTGATTTGTTAGCCAAGTTTTGCAGCAACAGAATCATTGAACATCTCTCCTGTCGCCAGAGTCAATGCTGTATGTCTAAGAGACAATAATTAAAATATTTGTGGCTCACTCATATGAATGATGCCAGTGACCAGAAAGATCAGACCTTCAAACAAACGCGATTAATAAGGAATGGCATTGACCTGCCTCCTGTTTGACCAAGAACTAAATTCCATTACAAGTGAGCAAAGAAGTGTAATTCATTTCTGCAAAATGGCTTTTTGTTAACACAACCTCCCTGTGAAGAAATGCACAGTATTTCTAAACCATAACATATTTGTTGCAAGATAGAACCTGCATTTTTCATGACTTAACCTTAGAGTTTGCGGGTTCTGACAAGCAGCTCCATATTAGTGTAATAAGTACCTTTATAACTCATGGCAGGTGGTGCTCTGTGCAGCAGATTCTGTGATTGTAGGTAATAGCCTTCAGACTTAACCATTCTCATGGAGGAGGGTGTGCTTGAAGAGATAATGGTGGAGAGAGTCTTAAAAATGGCACCATCCTCTCTAAGTAACAATAGCTCAGCTATTGAGTATCCATCAAGCACATGACATTGGTCTATGTTCCCTGAAAGTTTCCTTCTTGAATCCCAGCCTCCCTTTCTAAATGAAAAGCATTGGCTTTATGTCTCTTTGTGTCTCAAATAATTGTTCAATATGCAGTCTGGAACCAATCTTCTCCCTCCTCAAGTGGTGAAAAGATGTACCAGAGACAGAAACTCATAGAGTAGAAGGCGACTTGATGAGATCACCTTGTTTGACCTTCTGCCTCTCTAAACACAACTATTACTCAGGCCTTGCATAGAGAGGACCAAGTGGCAAACCTAAGGGCTTGCCATAGCAATCCCCACAGTGCTGTGTTCAAAGCAGACATGTTTTTAACCCTCACTGAATGTATGGCCTAGAGAGAAACACGAGCTTTGGAATTATCACATTATTGAGTAACTACATGTTGCTTGGGGCATATAATGAGACCCTAAAGGAGCTCTGGTAGCATAGTGGCTAAGAATCGGGCTGCAAACTGCAAGGTCAGCAGTTCGAAACTACCAGCTGTTCCATGGGACAAAGATGGGGCTTTCTGCTCCCGTCAAGATTTACAGCCTCGGAAGCCCTGTACAGGGTCACTATGAATCGGAACCGCCTCTATGATACAAAACCACCGCCACCAGACACAGTCTGGGACTCCTGGTGTGGTGCTGTTGTACCAGCACTGGACCTCAGACCACAAGGTTGATAGTTAAAACACACCAACTGCTCCTCAGAAACCCTATATAGGGTTGCTATGAGTTGGAACTGACTGGACAGCCCTTAACAAGACACAGTCTGAGAGAACAAAGAAGGCTCCCCAAAAGATGGACATGTAGATGAGGATTTGAAAGATATGTATTTAATTAGGAAGTGAAGGTGCTTAAAGAGAAGAACATTGCAACCTGAGAATATCTAATTTGTCAAGACCACAAGATGGGAGTTGGAAGGAGGTCACATGATGTGAAAAGTTAACGCAGTGGTGATAACATAAACCATAAGGCAAATGGGAAACATCAAAGGACAGACACTGATGTGACAAGATTTTAGTTTCTTTAAAGTCACACTGGCTACCATGTGTGCGCATGTCTGTGTGTATAGCTTTTAGAAAAAAGAGAAGATGTGCTGAGAGACCAGAGAATGGACAATTGCAGTGATTTGTACACATGGAGAACCCTATCAATGTTTGTTCATAAAACAACTTTGCTCATCAGCATGTTATCATTGACATATTTCTTCTGTCTTCCAAGTGATTGATACATATTGAAGGCAATAGGCCCAGAGCTCTCAAGATAGTTTTATTCCTTTTATTTTGACATATGAAATTCTCCCTTACCAGGTATATATATATTGACAATTTTTTGACACATATTTTTTTTCCTATAGGAGATCTTATGACACATCAAGTTATAGGAGTTTAAAAAGATAATTAATTCAAATGCACTGCTACTTGGAAGCCCTATGCAGGTGACTTATGAGTCAGAAGTGACTTGCTGGCACTTAAGAACAACAACACTAACCATGCCTCTCTGTCTCCAGTGTGATCTCTTACTAGAAACTGTGCTGGATTTCAGGTGGTGCCAAATTTCTTACAATGGAAGAAATTTTGAATGATTTTCATTTCCACGTCTAATATCTCTTCTTTCTCCTTTGTATCCCACTCAGCACTGGACTGCAAATTACAAGGTCAACAGTTCAAACCCATCAGCTGCTCCTCACAAAGCCTATACAGAGTTGCTGAGTTGGAACTGACTCAATAGCACTTAACAACAACAACAACATCCCACTCACAGTATGTAAGAGTACATAAAAGAATGTCTTACGTATTTTGGTATCTTGGATGCCAGCCTAATAAGCACTCTGCATCCCTCTCCAGGCAGAATTTACATACTTACATGCCAGTGGCAGATCATGTTTTCCAGGCAGGAAACTTTTTTTTTGTTTCCTCAATTTATGCAATAGGCCGCCAAACATGCCATCTGCTGATCTGGTTTTCAAAGCATATGGCTGCTTCTTTAATCAGAAATATAGAAAAGTAACTAAAAGAAGTCATATGCAGTGGAGAGCGATTAAAGCACATGCAATCAATTCACTCTTCTTTGTGCTCTAGATTCTATCCCTGAGTCAAGTAGGAATCACTGAAGTCTCCATACTTGGACCACATTAGTTTTGTTTCTGCATAATTGCTGCTAGTTGAATTAACCGAGTGAAAAATGATGTTTTAATTTTAACATGGACTACAAGCATCAGCTACAGAAAACCCATGCATGTTTGCTAACAAATAGTATTGAAAATGTTGGGTAATGTTTTGCACTCTGTCCTTTATCATGACACTAACATCTATTGGACAGTAAGCTCTCACCATGTGCTGGACCCTCCTTTCAGGCTCCTCATTCCTCCTGATGGGTAGCATAGTCAATGGGTCAGAGCCAGGATGTTGTTGTTGTTAAGTGCTGTCGAGTCGGTTCCGACCCATAGCGACCCTGTACAGGGTTTCCGAGGGTGTAAATCTTTACGGGAGTAGAAAGCCT
>NW_006408628.1:2555220-2566191 GCF_000296735.1 Chrysochloris asiatica
CAGAGAAAAAGAGGAAGACCCCCAACAAGATGGATTGGCCAGGTGGCAGCATCGATGGACTCAAGTGTGGCAACAGTAGTGAGGTTGGCCCAGGATCAGACATTGTTTTGTTCTGCTGTGCATAAAGTCACTATGAGTCGGTGCCGACTCGAAGGCACCTAACAACAACAATGCTTGTTTTTAAAATGGGGCTGAAGATAACCTTGGCTACCTTTCAGATCATCAAGGATAAAATACTTCAATAAATGTAAAGTATTTACATCAGTACCTAGAACATAATTGCTATTGTTAGTTGCTGTGAAGTTGACTTGGGTCAGGTACACCTTGATCATCAAAGTGATATCTTTGTTTCTTATGACTTTAAAGAATACATATGAGGGGATCATTAAAAAGTTTGTGGAAAAATTCCATTATCTCTTAGTTCCATTTTCCCATGACTTTTTTGAAGCCCCTGAGGTGACCTTCACATTCTATTTAAAAAATGAGAGTGCTGTGCATTGTACATGTGGTGCAATGGTTAAGCACTGAACTGCTAGCCCAAAGGTCAGTGGTTGGAGCCTACCAGCCACTCTGCAAGAGAAAAGACCTCTTTCTATATAGACCACAGCCACGAAACCACATGGGAGAATTATACTTTGTTATATAGCGTTGCTATGAAACTACCAGCTGTTCCATGGGAGAAAAATGAGTCTTTCTGCTCCCATAAAGATTTACAGCCTTGGAAACCCTGTACAGGGTCGCTATGGGTCGGAACTGACTCAACGGCACTTAACAACAACAACATGAGTCAGATTAGAGGCCTGGTGGGATGCTGTAATGGAAAGTTTGGCAGTTCAAATCCACCAGTCACTACGTGGAAACCCTATTCAGTGTCGCTATGAATAGAAACAGACTCAACAGCACTTACCAACAACATGAGTCGGATTTGACTTAATGGCACACAATGACAACATGCATTGTATATATGGATTTTTCAGCAAATGGAAACGGAAAATATAAACTTAATGATTTAAATAAGCTTTGTCAATTGGAATCCCACTGGTATTGAGTTGATTCCAACGCATAACGACTCTATATAGCGTTTCCAAGACTCTGTATCTTTACAGGAGCTAACAAACAGCCTCATCTTTCTCCTGAGGAGTAGTTGGTGGGTTTGGACCACCAAATTTGTGGTTAGCAGACTAATGCCTAACCTATAGCACCACCAGGGAGTTAAAACAGGGGAGAAAGGGGAAGTGGCATGTGTGTATATATGTCAATTTTGGACACTCCTATTTGTTTTCATTATCACAATGATAATGTGTTACTTTTTAAATTCATACACTGAAAATAAACTTTACTGAATGGAGTATTGAAACATTTGCTGCTTCAGAGTCTGAGAAACACTAAGGAGAAAGTATTTTATAATCATCTTTGGAATGAGTCCACGTTCTTCTCCCAAGGTGGCTATGAAGATACCACATATACTGGTTTTAGAAATTCTGTTCTTTTTTGTTACAAAATTAGCCATAGTCTTTTATGAGAATATCACTTGATCTCTCACAAACACAAGCCAGCCATGAGAGAACCAGACAACAAAAAAGAACATCGCATTTCAGTGGGACTCTGGTACCGTAGTGGTTACGAATTGGGCTTCTAATCTCAGCATTTTGAAACTACCAGCTGTTCCGCAGGAGAAAGATGAGGCTTTCTGCTCCCGTAAAGATTTACAGCCTCGGAAACCCTGTACAGGGTCCGCTATGAGTCGGAATCGACTCCACGCACGGCACGCAACAACAGCAACCAATGGGGTGCCAGGAAAACTATCTTTTATAAATAAATCTTTCTAGTACATCACCCTGAAACCAGTTAAATCAATCACATTTGAAACCAAGATAAACTGTCTTCTTTCAGAGGACAAACCTGTGGCACTGTAGGATAAGCACTGGACTGCTAGCCAAAACCCGTCTGCACTTCAAACCTACCAGCTACTCCTTGGAAACTCTACAGGGTTACTATGAGTCGGAACTGACTCGAAGGCACTTAACAACAGCAACAACAAGATGAATGTGGTGGTGGTGGTGGTTATGTGTTGTGGAGTCTGTTCTGACTCATAACGGACCCTGTATAGGTTTTCTGAGGCTGTAAATCTCTACAGGAGCAGAAACCCTCATCTTTCTCCCACGGAATAGCTGGTAGTTTTTAAATGCTAACTTTGAGGTTAGCAGTCAGATTCGTAACCACTGCACTACCAGAGCTCCTAAGATGAATGTAAGGGCATATATAACCCACAAGAATAGATACAATCAAGATATGGACAGTGAAAAATATTTCTCTAGGCTTCCACACAGGCACCACTTGATTGAGGCAGAGGAAAATTCAGTAGACATTTAAGTGAAGAAGCTGCTCCTTGTCATCCTGCTGATTCTGACTCAAAGCGACCTTGTAGGAGAGAGTAGAACTAGTGTTATCATAACTTCTCATAAAGTTCCCAAGGATATAAAACTTTACAGAAGCAGACTGCCACATCTTTCTTCACTGAGCCAGCTGGTGGGTTTGAACTACCAACCTTTTGGTTAGTAGCTGAGTACTTAACCATTACACCACCAGGGCTCTTATGTTAAAACAACGTACTATAAAAAGAAATTAAAGCATATTTACAACAGAAACAGAATGTCATTGGAAAAAGCGACTTCACCCAAGATATGTGTAATCTAACTTACACGAAAGCTGTATGCCAATAGCATTTTCCAGCAAGACATTCTATGATTCCAAAAGGCAAAATTTCATAGCAGTCCAAGGCTAATGATTACAGTGTATGTGGTGGTAGTCTTGGCTTTAGCTCCAAGCATGAAAACAGATGCCTTTCTCTTCGGTGTTCTGACAGGCTGATATTAAAGAGCAGCATGTGTCAGAAGATGTAGGAAATCAAGTGTCCTCTTTGACAGATTTTACAGAGGAATGTTTGTACTGTCAGGGTGGTAGAGGTGTGACAAACCGGAGAGATGACAGTAATGAGAGTGTTTAGGTAAAAGAACAAGCTTAATAGAGATGCTACTGTTGACAATAACATACCTATGTTAAAAATAAATAAAAAGAACACTTGCTTTCTTTTTCCACTAGAAATTCCAAGGCCCCCCTTTGTAAAAAAATCTGTGTGGTTTTTTTTGTTTGTTTGTTTGTTAAGTTTTTTTCTAAAACTTACTAAAGCACCCTTCAGTTGTGTGCAAGGACAGGAAACGAAATTACCAGTCATATTTTCTCAATTGTTTCTCAAGATACCTCAGATCATCACATCATTGACATTCTTCAGTTGAGGCATTAGTCTGGCCTGAGGCAGAACTTAACATAGAATTTTGAAGTGACTATGAAATGATTGCCTATTTTTCTAGAGTGCACTTTAAATTAACCTTGGAACCCATGTTCAAGAATGGTTGCTAACCAGCATTTGTTCTAAAGCCCAACACTATGTGCAGGGTAACATAATCATTTGGAAGCAACTATCTCATTGTTTTGTGTCACAAGCAAAATACATTAGACAATATAATATTCCCTTCTGCAAATGCATATATATCTCATACTTCTATAGATATGCAATTTAATTACAGTGTCTGTGACATATTTTTCTCAAATCAACTATCAGCACTCATAGAAGCAGCAGTCAAGAAATCAAACGACATATTGCATTAGGCAAATCTGCTGCACAAGAGCAAAGATGTCAGTTTGAGGATTAAGATGCCAAGACCCGAAACATGATATTTTTAATAGCCCCATATGCATGTGAAAGTTAGGCAATGAATAAGGAAGACCTAGAAGAATTAGTTATGGTGTTGGTGGAGAATATAAAAATTACCTTGGACTTCCAGAAGAACAAACAAATCTGTTCTTGAAGGTATACAGTCAGAATGTTCCTTACAAACCAGGATGGTCAAAATTTCTCTCTCATTGTTTGGATCTATTATCAGAAAGGACCATTCCTAGAACTTGGTACAGTAGAAGGTCAGCAAACATAAGGAAGACCCCCAATGAGATGGATTGGCACATTGGCAACAGCAATGGGCTCAATGTAGTAACATTTGTGAGATTGTTTCATTCTGCTGTGCATAAGGTAGCTATGAGCCAGTACCAACGTGATGGCACCTAATAACAACATGAAAAACCTCTAAAAATGACCTGTTGTTAGATGCCATTGAATGGATTCCAACTCATAGCAATCCTATGTCCAACAGCAGGAAACACTGTGTCCTCCTGGTGAACACACTATTTCACTCACTGTGTCAATCCATCCTCTTACACAGACCTTTTGCTTTACCAACCTTCATATCCTTTTCCAGAAACTGTTTCCTTTTGACAACGTGTTCAAAGTATGTGATTATGTGAGATGATTTCTCTCCAACTTTCCTTCTAAGGAGCATTCTGGCTGTACTTCTTCCAAGACATATTCTGGCTGTACATTCTTCTGGCAGTCCATGGTATATTCAATGGCCTACTTTCTAGTTACTTAAACTCCTCTAGAAATATTTACGTCTAACTCTGTATGTATGTTCAATGGTAGAACATTTGGGAGAATGAATTGCCAATTGCGAATTGGTTCTAAATGAATGGGTATGCTCTAAAAAAAAGAAAAATAAAAAAAGAGTCCTTTTCTGTTGCAGGCTTTAATACTCATCTAATTATAATGATTTAAAATTCTCTAAGGCTAAAATTAAACTTGGCTTCCTGGATAGCCAAACAAGTGACTATTCTTCTACACCACACAGCTTACTTTATCTTAGGCTCATTTTGAGCATAAATTGGTTAAAAGCAGTCATATTCTGAATGCTGAATTAGCTATCACTAAAAATATCATTTCAAGTGACAGTTAATATCCAATACCATTCATTTAGAAATACAGTAGAATAGTGTCATTCCTTTCCTAATGGGAAAGCTAGCTGGTGGTCAGAAAACACAACATGGTTTCTAAAAGGAAATATTAATTATGATAATAATTTCTAACTGAATGAAATATGTAGAGTCCACAGGACAGCTACCAGAAGCAAAGTTCCACAGGATAGCCAAATCAGCATCAAAAAGGTAGTCTAAAAGTGAGCCTCCAATTAATGGAGGTTTGGCAAGAGAAACAAACCCAAATAGGAACTGATGGGTAGATAAAGTGTTCCATGAGAAAGGAAGTTTAGAGTCAGCGAAGAGCAGAGCACACAGATATTTCTCAAGTAATGAGCAGGTAGCTGTGGAAGACACTCGATTAGATAGTTGTGACTTTAGACATGATGGCTCTCAGGAGATAGTAAAGACTGTATCATAACAAATAACACAAAACCATGGCATGAGCTTAGAAGGACTATGCATAATTGTTAATATTGTTAGATGCTGTTGAGTTGTTTCTGACTCATAGCAAACCAATATATGATTTCCAAACCTGTAAATTTTTGTGGAAGCAGAAGCCTCATCTTTCTCCCATGGAGATCAGAACTACCAACTTTGTGGTTCACAGTTCAGTGACATAGTAATTGGGAGCAAAGACCTTGAACACAAATACTCTGGGTGTGAATTTCAGTCTTACCACTTATTAGCTCTACTACTTCCAGCATACTTGGATATAAGCCAATTTCCATACATTCTATAGCTTCAGCTTCCTCCTCTACCTATGAAACTGAGATAATAATTAGGATGATTTTCAGGAATAAATTGGTTATAGCTTGTAAAACAGCAACAAACGTTCCTGAAAGATAGTATGAACAATAGAACTTTTATTTTTTTCAAATTTGAAGAAAATATTAGAAAAAGATGCTCAATAAATGTAAAATAGTTACTTCTGGTAAATGAGCCTGAGTTGTGGGGATGAGTTAGAAAAGAAGAGTTTTATTGTTTTATTATAAACCTGGGGGACTCTCTGATTTCTTTAAGTCTGTACATGTATTACCTCAAAAATTTTGTTTAATTTAAAATGAAAATAATTTCATCTTGAATTCAAATAAAGGATACATTAATGAATCCAACATATTGATACCTTATCCTAACCTTGGTTGATTGTTATCAGTCTTCCCACAATGATGGTTAAAAGTCCGTGAAGAAAATAATGCAGAAGTTGTTTTCGTCTTACCATGTCCTACATAGCAAACTGAAATCTTTGTCAACTTCAATCTTTTCTCCATTTATCATGATGTTATTTAACGGCCCGTTTGTGAGGATTTGTGTTTTCTTTGCATTGAAGTGCAATCCATACTGAAGACTATAGTCTTTGATCTTCATCAGTAATTATTTCAAGTCCTCTTTACTTCCAGCAAGCAAGGTTGTATTATTTGCATATTGTAGATTGTTGATGAGTCTTTTTCCAATCCTGATGCCACATTTTATTTTTTTCCATATAAACCAGGTTCTCTGAATATTTTCTCAGCATAAAGATTGAATAAGTGTGGCGAGAGGATACAACCCTAGTACTGAGTTTCAACAATTCAGTATCCCCCTGTTCTGTTGGTCTAAGTATAGATTCTGCATGAGCACAACTGTGTATTATGGAATTTCCATTCTTGACTATGCTATCCATATTTTGTTGTGACCCACAAAATCAAATGTCTTAGCATAGTTGATAAAACATAAGTAAATATTTTTCTGTTATTTTCTGGGTTTAGCCAAGATCCATCTGATGTTAGCAACGACATCATCCACATCCTATTCTGAATCCAACTTGAATTTCTGACAGCTCCCTATTCATGTGCTGCTGCAACCAATTTTGAATTTCCATTAGCAAAAATTTACTTACGTGTAATATCAATGATATTTTTTGGTGATTTCCATATTCTATTGGGTCACCTTTCTTTGGAATTGGCACAAATATGTATCTCTTCCAGTCAATTGGCTGGGTAACTGTCTTCTAAATTTTTGGCATACACTAAAGAGTGCTTCCAGAGCTACCTCAGTTTGTTGAAACATTTCAAATCGGTGTTCAATCCATTCCTGCAGCTTTGTTTTTGGTTAAAGGCTTTATTGCAGATTGGACTTCTTCCTTCAATACCATCGGTTCTTAATCATATGCCAACTCCTAAAATGGTTGAATGTTGACCAATTCTTTTTGGTATAGTGACTCTGTGAATTAACTTCCATCTTCTTTTGATGCTTCCTGTAGCATTGACTATTTATGTCCATAGAATCCTTTAATATTTCAAGCCAAGGCTTGAACTTTTTCTTCAGTTCTTTCAGCTTGAAAAATGTATGTTCTTACCTTTTTATTTTCTAACTCCAGGTCTTTGCAGCTTTCATTGTAATACTTTACTTGGGTTTCTCAAGCTGTCCTTTGAAATTCCTGCTAATTTATTTTGCTTCATCTTTTCTTACCGTCAGTTTAAATACTCTGCATTCAAAAACAAACTTCTGAGTCTCTTCTAACATCCACTTTAGTCTTTTTTGTCTTTTTAATGGCTTACGTTCTTCATGTATACTATTTTAATATTAGCCCATAACTCCTCTTGTCATTAGGCCTTCATGTTCAAAGCATCAAATCTGTTTGGGAAATAATCTGTAAATTCAGGTGGGATATTCTCAAGGCCATATTTTGGCTTTAATGAACTTGTTTTAATTTTCTTCAGCTTAAGCCTGAGCTTAAATGAGAGCAATTAATTGATGGTCTGTTTCACAGTCAATCCCTGCCCTTGTCTTGACTAATGATAGCGAGTTTCTCCATCATCTAAATAGCAGTCAAGTTGATTCCAGTATGTTCCATCTGGCAAAGTCAATGTGCAGAGTCACCATTTATGTTGTTGAAAAAGGTACGTGCAATGAATAAGTCATTGGTCTTGCAAAACCCTATCATGTTACCTTCAGAGTCATTTCTACTACCAAGTCCTTATTTTCCAAATACCAATCCCTCTTACTTGTTTCTAACTTTTGTATTCTAATTACCAGTATTTATTGAGACATCTTGATTACATGTTTTATCAATCAGACTCTAGAAGTTGGTAGATTACTTCATCACTGGCTTTGATTGTTAGTTGTACTGGCTGGTCTTCTATGTAGGCTTATATATTTTATCCTATCACAGTCAGCATCGTATTTCAGAGTAGATGTCGATTTTTTTAGTGTTTTATTGTGAATTGAGTGAAGGTTTACAGACAAGATGATCCGTTTTACATTCAACAAATCATTCACTTTGTTTCATCTCAATGATTGTAATCTCAATTCAACAACAGTTATTCTGCCTCCTCCGTGTGGTTCCCGTTTCCATTCCACCCACCTTCCCATCCCTTCTCAACTTTGTCCTTAAGTAAATGTTGCCCTTTTGATATTGAATGACTGACCACTCGATGATGAACATTTTTTGTCCACCCCCCATATACTGATCTGGAGTCCTGTGGCTCTGTGGGTTAATGCACTGGACTGCAAAGGTGAGTTGAACCACAAGATTGTTGGTTCCAGCTCACCAGCCACTCCTCAGAAACCCTATACAGGGTCACTGTGGGTCAGAACCAACTTAACGGCATTTAACAACATATACTGATCTACTGCTTGGCTGAAAATTGGACTTCAAGAGAGAGTTCTTTTCCAGATCTGTAAGGTGGTTGAGGGCCACTTTCTCAGGCTTCAAGAGTCTCTTTCTGACCACTAAGCCCAATCGTTTGGTTTTTGTTTTTAAATAAATTTGAGTTGTTACACATTTTCTCCCATTCTATCTAGAACCTTCTAATGTGATCTCTTTCATAGTAGTTGGTAGTAGTAACTGGGCACCATGGAGTTCTTATGGTCTGAAAATAATGGAGACTGATGCTCACATGTTCCATTAGTCCACTGGACTAATTGACTCCAAGCATCTTCAATTATCATCACTCTTCTTTCTTCTACACATAGGGAAACCAAGAGCTGCACCTTAGGTCGTCACTCATGAGCTTTTAAGATCCCCGACACTAATCAACAAATTATTTATTTGACAAGATATTGTCTTTGCAGAGTACGTGTTGTCAATTGACCATGGTGTTCCCTGACCATGGTCCTGAGCCCCCACAAGCCCAGCAGCTCATTGCCTGAGTATGTTCGATAATATCTTAGAAGTTTTCATCATTTTAGCCTCTGTATTCTCCACCACACTCATAGTTGTATTTGTAAGAAATGTAAATATCCATATACAAATATTTCTTTCAAACTCATATATTTGTGGGTACACTCCCACTCGTCCTCTCATATCCTTTCAGCCTGTTTCTCTACCCATGGAACATTGTTGCTTTAAGGTTGTATATACATCATTATTTTCCTCTATCCCATTTAGTCCTTGCATACCTCCCTGTGTCTTCGCTTCTCTTCACCATTCTTCTGCCAACCTCCCTCTTCTTGTAGATTGCCCACCTCCTTCTTGTATATTACCCTCCCTATCACTTAAGTTAACATATGGTCTACCCTCTAGCCAGTGAATTACTCTCCCTTTCCTCCCACCCCTGTAATCATCAAAGAATATTTCTTGAGTTTCTACAATACTGGTTTCATACAATATTTGCTCTTTTGTGAGTGACTTATTTCACTGAGCATAATGTCTTCAAGGTTCATCCATGTTATGAGGTGTTTCACAGATCCATCCTTAATCTTCAATGTTGCATAGAATTCCATTGTGTTTATGTATCAAGTTTGTTTCTACATTTTTCCATTGATGGGCATCTAAGCTGTCTCCATCTTTTTGCTATTGTGAATAGTACTGCAGTGAACATCAGTGTGCATAGATCTGCTTGTATCCTGGCTCTTATTTCTTGTGGATATTTTCCAAGTAAAGGGATTGCTGGGTCACATGGCATTTCTGTTTTCAACTGTTGGCAGAAGCACCGTAGCGTTTTCCACAGTGGTTGAACCAATTACAGTTCCACCAGCAATCTAGGAGGGTCCAAATCTCTCCACACCCTCACCAGCATTTGCTGTCTTCTGGGGTTTTTTTTAACTTTGCTATTAATGCTGGTGTCAGATGATATCTCATTGTTAGTTTCATTTGTATCTCTCTAAGGAACTCTGGTAAGAAGCTCTGGTAGCGTAGTTGTTATGAATCAGGCTGCAAACCACAAGGTCAGCAGTTCAAAACTATCAGCTGGACCCTGGGAGAAAGATGAGGCTTTCTACTCCTATAAAGATTACAGCCTCAGAAACCTTGTACAGGATCACTATGAGTTAGAACTGACTTCAAGGCAAATAACCACCACCACCACCAAAGAGCTCTGGTAACATAGTGGTTACAAGTAAGGCTGCTAATCTCAAGGTCAGCAGTTCAAAACTAACCAGTGGATCCATAAGAGAAAGATGAGGCTTTCTGCTCCCCATAAACATTTACAACCTCAGAAACCCTAGACAAGGTAGCTGTGAGTTGGAACTTATCCCACAGCACGTAACCACCAACACCAATGACTAACAATAGTGAACATTTCTTCATATGTTTGTTAGCTGCCTGAATGTGTTCCTTGGTCAAGTGCCCATTTTTTAATTAGTTTGTCTTCTTCTTGTAGAGGTGTTGTAGCTTTCTATACATTTGAGATATTAGGCCCTTATCTAATATGTTATTGTAAATAATTTTTTTCCAATCTGTGGGCTCCTTTTTTATTCTTTTGGTGAAACCTTTTGATGCACATAAGTGTTTAATTTTTAAGAGTCCCAATCACCTATTTTGTTTCTGCTGTTTAGTTTTTAGTAATCTTTGACAATTCATATATTAAAATCCCTAGGTTTGTCCCTATTTTATCAATGATGAACTTTATAGTAATATGTTTTACATTTAGGTAATCACATTGAGTTTGTTTCCGTATATGGTGTGAGATATGAGTCTTGCTTCATTAGTCTGCAAGTGGATTTACAGTTTTACCAGCACCATTTGTTGAAAAAATTATCTCTTCCCCATTTAATCTGTTTTGGCCCTTTGTCAATGTTCAGCTGACTGTATGTGGATGGATTTATTTCTGAGTTCCCAATTTCGTTCCATTGATCTATGTATCTTTCATTATGCCAGTACCAGACTGTTTTGACCATTGCAGC
>NW_006408628.1:2566495-2567277 GCF_000296735.1 Chrysochloris asiatica
CTTCCATCTTTATAAGTCCCTTTTTTTCTTGTGGTATTGTTTTGTAGTTTTCTTTGTATAGGTCTTTTGTGTCTCCATTTAGATTTCTTCCTAAGTATTTCATCTTATGGTTGACTATTGTAAATGGTATTGTTTTCCTAATTGCCTTTTCAGAACTGTCTTTATTAGTATGGAGGAATCAAACTGAATTTTGTATATTAATCTTGTACCTGTTACTTTGCTGAATCTTTCAATGAATTCCAATAATTTTCCTTCTGAGTCTTTGAGATTTTTCTATGTATAGCATCATGTCATCTGCAAATAGACAAAGTTTTATTTTTTTATTTTTTATTTTTTCGCTGATATGGCTGCCTTTAATATCCCTGTCTTGCTTTCTAGCACTGGCTAAGATTTCTAACACAAGATTGGATAAGAATGATGATAAAGGGCATCCTTTTCTAGTTTCTGTTCACAAAGTGAATGTTTTTGGGTTTTCTCCATTGTTGGCTTTTTAATTTGTTTTAAGCTCTTAATTATGTTGAGTAATTGCTGTCAGATTCTTAGTTTGTTGATTGTATTTATCAGAAATGGATATTGGATTTTGTCAAATTCCTTTTCTGCGTTAATCAATATGATCATGTGGTTCTTTTCCTTTGGTTTATTTATGTGGTGAATTACCTTGATTTTTTTTTTCTAACATTGAGCCATACTTGCATCCCTGGTACAAATCCCATTTGGTCATAATGTATTATTTTTTTATATGTTGTTGAATTCTACTAGTTAAGATTTTGTTGATAATATTT
>NW_006408628.1:2567762-2577713 GCF_000296735.1 Chrysochloris asiatica
TTCAAATGACTTTGCAGTCTGACACATTAGCCCATAGTGCCACGCCAGGACTCCCTAGATAGAGTCCAGCATTCAACTTGTGCTCTTCTCCCTTGGTGGTCCTAGTGCCCTCTGTTTCTGGACTGTAAGATTAACAACTCCCCCATTTTTGTTACAAAACTTCTGCCTTTACAATTGTGCCAGTCTCAATTAGTCATGATAACAATTACTCACTATTGAATCATAAGAATCTTATCCCCATATCTTTTCACCAGACCCATCTAAACAAGATGAAAACTATTCAGTGGGGTATAATTTTCTTTTTTAGTGATTGGCCTAATATATGGTCCATTCTGGAGAATGTTCTATGTGCACTGGAAAATAATGTGCATTGTGCTATTGTTGAGTTGAGTGCTCTGTATAAATCTGTGATGTCAAGCTGATTGTTTGTGAAGTTTATTTCTTCTGTGTCTTTGTTGAGTTTCTTTATATTTGTTCTGTCATTTATTGAAAGTGGTATGTTAAAATCTAAATTAGGTCTCTCCTTACTTGAACACCAAGTACTTATCAATGCACTTAATATCAAATTATCTACTAATTTGATGCAAGTGGGATGTCAGACTAGGAGACTAAGACAGAGAAAACGTTATGGAAAGAGACTAACTAAAGAACAAATTAAGCACATGTTGTTTTAAATGTCATCAGAATACAGTATGTTAGACTATTATTTTAATTTTTCATAAAGATGCCATCACAAAACTATGAATCAATAAACCTTTATTTCTACCACTTGTGTGTCAGTTTGTCATATTGTGGTGGATTATATATTGCCATGGAAAGTGCCAAAAACCGACAGGATAACTTATGGTGCACAGGTTTTAGCAGTCCTTCCAGACTATGAGACTGGGAAAAAGTACCTAAGATCTACTTCCCCCACCAAAAAAATGGTAAATGAAAATGATATGAATATCAATGGAATATTAATACGATACTAGACGATAAGGCCCTCAAGTTGGAAGTCACTCAAGCCACAATTGGGGAAGAGCTGCCTCCTCAAAGTAGAGTCTATTTTAATGATGTTGATGGAGTATAGTTTTAGAACTTTCATTTGCTAATGTGGTGTGACTGGCTTTAACAATGGGTTCAAACATAGCAAAGATGTGTAGATGGCACTGGGTGGTGCAGAACCTGGCAATGTTTCACTCTGTTGTATATGGGTAACTATGAGGAGGAATCAACTCAACACCTAACAACAATATAAGTTTATTTAGTACTTCATGTGTTGTTGTTAGTGCACTCAAGTCGGTTCCAACTCATAGAGACCCTATATAGTATTTTCAAGGAGTGGATGGTGAGTTTGAACCACTTTGCAGTTCAAACCAACCTTGCATCCAGTGCTTCTTCCTACAATGCCACACCAGACTTTCATGTAGCAGCCAAATTATCTTAGCTCTCCAGAACAATTGAGGCTGGGAGAAAAGAGTGTCCAGAAATCAGGATTAAACATAAACCTCATATGTTGAGTAAAACACTAGACTTCAATGCCAGTTTGAACCACAAGGTTGGCCATTCAAACTTACCAACTGCTCCTTGGAAACCATATACAGGGTTGTTCTGAGTAGGAACTAACTCAACAGCACTTAACAACAACTTGTTGACTAAAATCTTAAGGAATGTTGATAACTGCACCCTTCCTTTCTTGAGCAGTTGTGAAGATGTGTAGGACATGCTCAGGGCACATAGTTGAGCAGCCATATCCTGGGATATGGCCATAAGAAAGACCTTCCATAAAAATCCCATAGTTTACTCCTTTATAAAATAAAGCATGCTTTTAAGAAAGACCACCCATAAAAATCTCATCGTTTACTTTCTTGTAAGATGCTTTACAGGCAGACTGGTTTATCCAGTGCCATAGGTATTACTTTAGAGGATGATTTTCTGCTGGGGGTAGAAGAGAACACAAAACCTTCAGAGGGACTTGGGCTGAAGTCCTGAAGAATTACACATATTTGATATCCCAGAATGAGTTTTGTCTGACCCTACTGGAGGCCTTTGGAGTCTTGGTGTGGCACTGTAGGATAAGCACTGGACTGATAACCCCAAAGTTGGTAGTTCAAACCCATCAGTTTGCTCCTTGGAAACCCCATACAGAGTTGCTATGAGTTGGAATTGACTCAACGCTATTTAACAGCAGCAGCAGCAGCAGCAGCAGCTTTTCCAATGGAATCCATCTGGAAGAAAGTCTGCATAACCCCTCCAAAATGTGACATTCCCAGAAACCCCTGTCTACTCTTATGACTATGATGCCTTTTCTCACCTAAAACTTTTTAAAACCCAGAAAAGCCCATGTGCTTAATTTGTTCTTTAGTTAGTCTCTTTCCTTGTTCACGGGGCTAAATCTTTTCCTCTCAATAAATCTTAAATATGTTGCTCTCATGTAATTCATTCTGTCTAACCCACAAGGTCAGTGGTTCAAGCTCACCAGCCGCTCCTTGGAAACCCTATATAAGGTTGCTATGAGTCAGTACTGACTCGATGGCTCTTAACAAGTACAGCAACCCGATCATAAGTTGGTGGTTCAGGCTCACCAGTTGCTCTTTGGAAACCTTATACAGGGTCGCTGTGGGTTAAAACTGACTCAACAGCACTTAACTACCTGGTTATTCTTGGTCAGCAAATATAAGGACCCTCTATTGCTGGCTTGGAGAGCCCTGCACTATCACTTTTCCTTTCCATCAACCTGTGGCTTTACGCATGTTTAAGCTTTACAGACATACCTTTACATTCATTTAATTTTTGGCATCTTTAGTCTAACATTACTTTGTTATCTGGGAGAAATTATGTACTCCTTATTATTCAATGCTTTCATCCTAAAGGTATATTAGTATTCCCTTCACATGCGGTCATAAGGATCATAAAATATAACAGATGTAAAGTATTCAGAAAGTGACAGATAGCGAAGGAAACTAGGGTTTAATCTTTTACCATCAACTTGAAAGTAACATATGTATTAGATATCATTATTGTTGTTTGGTGCCATCAAGTCTGTTCTGACACTGAGCAACTGTATGCACAACAGAACAAAATATGGTGTGGTCCTGCGCAATCCTCACAATTGATATGTTTGAACCCTTGTTGCAGCCACTGCATCAGTTCATTTCATTGGAGATCTTCCTATCTTCTGCTGGACATTTACTTTACCAAGCATGATGTCCTTTTCCAACTGGTCACTCCTGATAATACGTCTAAAGTATGAGAGACACAGTCTTTGCATCCTCACTTCTAATGAACCTTCTGGCTTTACTTTTTACAAGAAAGATGTGTTTGTTCTGCTGATGTCCATGATACTTTAAATGTTCTTTACCAGTACCATAAATTAACTGCACCAACTGTTCACCAGTTTCCTGGTTCACGGTCCAGGTTTCACATGTATATGAGGCAATTGAAAATACCATGTCTTGGGTCAGGGGCACCCTTAGTCCTAAAAATGACCTCTTTTCTAGTTAACACTTTAATGAGGTCTTATGCATCAGATTTGCTTAATGCAATATGTGTTTTTGATTTCTTGTCTGTTACTTTCATGAGCATTGATTGTAGATCCAAGTAAAATGAAATCCTTTACAAGTTCAATCTTTTCTCTGTTTATTATGATGTTGTTCAGTGGTCCAGTTGTGAGGCTTTTAATCTTATTTACATTGAGTTATAATCCATACTGAAGAATGTATTCTTTAATCTTTTTCAGTTCAGTGCTTGAAGTCCTCTTAGCTTTCAGCAAACAATAATTTGTCATCTGCATATCACAGGTTGTTAATGAGACTTCCTCAAATCCTAATGTTGCATTCTTCTTCATATAGTTCAACTTCTCAAATTATTTGCTCAGTATATAGAATGAATAAATAAGGGTTAGGTCTGTGGATCTTCCATATGTAATGAATTAAGAAAGAATTTCAATTTAGGGCTTGCCTTTTTATTCTCTTGTGTACATAACTGTCACATCTCCATGCAGCTATATATATTCAGAATGTTTAATGATTTTTTTCAAAAACAGCAGCAGACTATACATAGTATTTTTAAACCAATTTATTAAGTCACCCTAAACTTATACAGGATGTTCACATTTTATTTTCCAGCCATTCTTTTTCTCTTGAGGCATATCATTTTGGCTATAATTCTTTTATCACATATTTGCATCCTTCTGACAATAACTATTAATGGTGTCGTGATGCTGATTTATCACACAACCACTTTCACCCAACAGATGATGCTGCCCTGGAGTAAAAAAGGATGAAGTTCTAAAAATAAAGATGCAATTATTAATAATGTATTTCCTCAACACTAACTAAGGGAAGCTGACAGCCTATTCCTCCCCACAGACAAACCTCTACATTCATGAAGGTGGGACTCCTGTGTAATGTAGTTAGTGCTGAGATGAATATCCACTAAGAGGAAATCTTTCAAAATATTAAAGCTTTGACTTTTGGAGTTTTAAAGTATAGCAAGTATTATGGTTTTAAAAGTATCAGAAATACTAAAAGTAGCTTTATTTATTTCTAATATGATAAAAGTAATATAAGTTCTAATTAGATTTTTGATATAAATTATAGATGGCTGAGTCCTTACCTTACTTTTCAACAGCAAGAAAGAAAATATTTTAATCTGTGATTTGCCTTGAACTACACTGCAGCCTGACTTCTCGGATCTTAGAACTGGACGAAATTAGAGTTTCCTATGACTTAAGCAAAAGCTTTCATGAAGTGTTTGCAAAGCTCCAGGTGCACGAGGTCCCTGAATAAATATTATTCCAACATTGATCAGCTGCATGGGTGAAGATCAAGTTAGGAAACAGGTCTACAAGGATTTCTTAATGAAAGCAGGTGGCTGTTGATATTCTAAATAGATTCAATAATTAGTTAGAACATTTTTAGGACTTTAGGTGTATCTCACAAGGGATTTCTAGAATATTCAGAAGACAGCTCATGTAGCAAAGCACCTGTTCAAGAAGATATTCATTCATGCTCTCATAGTACAAAAAAAGAGCTACAGAAAGATGTTAAGACCAAAAGGTTTGTTATTAGCCAAGAAAGGCGTTATTTTTATATTTACTCATCTGCTAAAGTTTAGGAATTTCTGCAGTGTCTAAAGACTGTTTTCATAAAACAAGATGTGGATTTCAGGTGAACGTCAAGATGCAATTACGATTTTTGTTTAAAACTGCTTATTCAGGTCAAAAATATCATGCATACACTATGGAGCAAAATTTACTTGCTTCATAAATAGCATTCTATACCAAGTAAGTAATGGTAGGTTTGCTCTTCAACCTCTTTGTTTATTCATTAAGTTATTATTATTATAATAAATAAACATATATGCTTAACCTCATAGTTTTAAAATTAAGACATTCATGTTTACCTTAAATTTCTTTTGGTTTTATGACATTAGTTTCTGCCAAAAGAAATTTTCACTTTATTTGCTTTTTAGTCTATATTTATTGTTCAATACAAATAGTTTGTTTAAGCAGTACTACCTACAAGAGAAACATTGGGATTTTTCAGTTACAGTATACATAATCTAGAGTCCTGGTGACACATTGGGGTAAGCATTGGACTGCTAACCGCATGCTTGGTGATTTAACCCCTCAAATCCATCAGCTGCTCCATGGGGGAAAGATGAGATTGGCTGCTCGCAGAACAAGTTACAGTTTTGGAAACCCTAAGGAATTTACAGTTAAGGAAACCTTAAGTTCGACTCTGTTCTCTAGGGTCACTTCAAGTTGGAATCGAGTTGATGGCAGTGGATTTGTCTTTGGCCTATCTATCTATCTATCTATCATCTATCTATCTATCTATCTATCTATCTATCTATCTATCTATGTATCAATCGATCTTTTCCTTCTTTCTTTTTCCTCCCTTTCTTTCTTTCTGTGTCTCTTTTTTTCTAACTACCTACTTATCCATCCATATGATAAGTTTCTCATAAATTGTTACTGGTATGTAGCAAATTAAATTCCCAAGTGACATTTTTAAAATGCATTGTATTGATCAGTAGTAGAGTGCAAAATAAAGTAAATCACATTTCACACCTCCTTCAGTGGTGTTTTTGAAGTTCTGAGTAATGACTCAGGTTGAACCATTAATGCAAATCCTCAGAACTTAAGTCGTTTCTTGATACTTTTCATTTTGAGGCATCTTTTAAAGAAACAACATATGCCTCTCCACATGCATCTGAAAAATCAATACAATTAATCAATAATGCTCTCCACAGGTAATAAATGCTGAGAAGCATTGCTGCCTATCTATATTGATCGAGAGAATTGCTTCAAATTGGTTCTGATGTGTATAAAAATCATTTCCTTATTGATCAAAGTCTCTCTTCCTTTCTTTGATATGTTATTTCATATATGGCACACAATTGTTTTAGACTCTATTCTTGTGTATTTGTGATAAACAAATTTCCTATGATCTGTGTATGAGACTAATTTTAATGCAATGTGAAATGGGTGTTATTGTTTCTTTGGGGAACATATTGCTTGAAATTTAATCAAAGCACGAGTAATCATGAGAAATTATTGGAGTTATTCTAATGAGAAATGTAATGGTGTATTTCAGTCACATTTTCAGTGTTTATAATAAGCTTAAAAGTTCTCAGACACCTTCTAGTTCCTAAAACAGCACTCCATTCTTGTTTAGCCATGCAAGGCACCATTCCTGGTGGTTCAAATTATAGAAAAGTATATCATTGAGGCAACTGTTGACTCATAATAATGATGGAAAGTTGTATTTTTGTGATATGAGAGAAACTATGTGCACATTTTGTGACTTTTTGACTACTATATATGTGCAGTATATAGATAAACAGTAATAAGAAAATTAAGACTTCTAAATTCATTTTCAAAACAAAGATTATTATGTGGATTCAATAGATATAGGCTCTAATGAATCTCCCTAAATAGGATTGATGCAATGGATACATTCAACCTTAGCTAACATTCACTGAAAACTGGTGCCTTATTGTGTACATTTTGTTACATCAGTTGAGAAATTCTCTAAAGAAAACTCAACTCCTAACTCTTATACATTAACAAGTATTGTGAGTTATTACTACAACATCATAAAAAAAAATTCTAGTCAATATGATTTAGTAAACTCCATAACCAATATTTTATGGTTATGCCATTTTGAAATACGACAATCCTTGTCTGATTATCATTAGACAAGGATTGTCGTATTTCAGAATGGCATCACTTTGGTCAGTAAATGATCCTGAGTATAAAGTTATACTGATCCAGTCTCTCTTAAAATTTTATCACCAACTTACCTATTAAAAAATTTCATGCATTTCTGTAATTTTATTGGAATATCAAAGAATATGAAATGTCATATTGACAATTAATGTTCTGTGATATTTAAGGTTTTGTGTCAACTTTACTGGGTGAAGATTCCCGGTGGTTTGGCAGTTGAGATGTGAAATCTAACACAGGCATAGTTAACTCTATAATGATTAGCTATGAGCAGACAGTCAGTGGAAATGATGGCGGTGTAGCCTGCTTCCAATACAATGGACAAGGAGGAAAAGCTTGCTCACTTTTCCACTGGGGACCCGGGACTCTACAACTGTGAACCATTTCCTTGATATACACCTCTCTTTTTATATATCTACAGATATAAGTTTCACTAGTTTTCCTTCTCTAGAGAACCCAGTCTAAGACCTCTAAGTCTCAATACCTCTACCATAAATACTTTTACTTTATCGAGCTAGTAAATTAATTTTGTCTTTTTTAGTTCCGAAAGAATCTTCAGGCAAAAGCAAATTAAGTTGAAACCTTTCAATAAAACAAGAACCATTGCTCTTTTCAAGAGCAATTAGTGTAAGGATTTAGATAAAATATATTCACTATATTCAGAAATATACTGCTTGGGTGACACTGAGGAGATGTTTGTCAATGTCGAAAGCATATGTAACAGAAGGATATGTTCTAGTTTGTTTCCCCTCCAGCAAAAATAAAATGATACATTTTAATGAAATCTTAGTATTACAACACTTACTTAAAGATTTGGAGAAGTATTTTCCTGTTCACTAAGATACTGCTGAATGCTGGTGAGTCCTTTAACTCTATAAGAGTAAAAGCTGCTTCCCTAATCTCTCGTTAATTCCCACGGTAGTAGTTGTAGATTCTTGGACTCAATAAGTGCCATTAGAGAAACCTCAAAAATTAAAGTTTTTAAAAAAAAGTCTTGTACTTAGATAGAAATTAATTTTAGAGTATTCCTAGGAACAAGCATAAGTGTTGTTGGAAACTGGAGCTGCACACGCAGCAGATGCTTGTTTACTCAGAGTCATGTTGTCATGTTGCATTTAAGGAAGGGCAGCTTAATCACGGTGAGAGACGACACAGAGTCAATCAATAAAAATTCATCCAGCAGTATTAGAGCATGACATTGAGAATAAGAGCATGAGCTCGAAGCCATATAGAACTCAAATCCAGATTTCACTCTTTACAAGCTGTGTGACCTTGAAGAAGTTGCTTTTATCCCTCCAAATTTCATTTTCCTCCTCTATAAATTAAGGTTTATGCCAACACTCAATAGAAATATAATGTGAACCACAGAGGTAATGCAACATATTCTAGTAGCCACAATTTAAAAAGAACAGATGAAATAAAAAATTAAATATATTGTATTTAATCAATAAATCCCAAATAGCACTATTTCAATATTTAATCAGTATAGCAAATATTAATGAGATTTGAACTTTTTTTTCATATTAAAAATTTGAAACTCAGTGAGTATTTTATACTTAAAGTACATTTTAGTTTGGACTAGCTGCATCGCACGTGCTTAATTGGCTACATGTTGGTTGTGGCTCCTATGCTGGATAGCTTATGGTCCTCAAATGGTACATTACAGGGTTGTTGTCAGGATAAAATGAGACGATGTATGTAAAGTGCTTAAGTCAGTACTTGGAAAATAATAAGCACTAATGAGAGTTGTAAAGATTGTTAATCCTCTGCGTATTGACTGTAACAGACTGCGTGCTAAACTGGAACACAAAAATATGTGATATGATCTCTGTCTCTTGCTCCTGCCCTGTGAAAGATAAACACACGAATAGCTCTAAGTAATGGCACCTTGCTACCACATGAGTGGTATGCATAAACTGAAATACATACTCAGAAAAGGAAAATGATCTTACACAAAGGATGACTTGGACTGAGCTGGTAAAAAAAAATAATTTTTGAACTGAGATATGGTGGGTAGGTTGAATTGTTTTAGGAACATAGGGTCAGGAACCATGGTGGACTACTAAAAAAAATTCCATCAGAGAAAATATCAGAAGCAAAGATCCAAAGGTGTGGAAATGAAAAATATATTCAACACAGGATGGCAATCTTTCTTGGTCAGTAGTACAGGGTTCATGTGACAGTTTACTCAGGTGAGAAAATTCAAGTTTGTATTAAATGAGGAGGTTGTAAAAGTCATGCAAAGATATTTTGACATTATTCAACGTCAGTGTGATTTGGGGGAGTAAAACATCGGATTTCAACTCTATTTTGCAACTATCATCTGTTGTCTTGGGCAAGTAACTTTACCTCAGGTGTTCCATTTGTAAAATGAGAAGGCCAGGTAAAAAAATAAAACCAAACCCGAGACTGCCAGAGTTGTAAGGAATGTCTGTTTTCCTGCTGATGCTGCTTTGTTCTTTTCAAATTCATGTATTTGATGATTGAAGAAATATTTTAGAAATTAACTTTAGTAGATTTAAAATAAGTAAATTATAATAAGGTGAGAATTTTAATGTTCCTGGTATCAAGGAATTTAATTTATATTATATCCATAAAAATTGGTACAAAATGAGTGTGCTATAGAAAATTATAAAGGAAGTTTTATAAACTTTGTTTGAGGTAGAGAGGATGAAGCAGCCAGAAAGTTGTTGTTGTTGTTGTCAGGTGCCATCGAGTCGGAACCGACTCATAGC
>NW_006408628.1:2579813-2582626 GCF_000296735.1 Chrysochloris asiatica
CCATGGCACTTTCAATATTCTCCTCCAACACTATAACTCAAATGTATCAATTCTTCTACGGTCTTCCTTATTCACTGTGCAACTTTCGCATGCATATGAGGTTATTGAAAATACCATGGCTTGGGTCAGGCGCACCTTAGTCCTCAAGCTGACATCTTTGCTCCTCAGCACTTTGAAAAGGTTTTAAAAGTTTGTGCTGTGGTCCTGTGGATCTGTGTCTTGCTTCAACAGTGTTTGGACGGAACAGATCTTGTGACTCCTGCACCTCCATCCTCAGACAACCTCTAATAACTTCTTTAGGCATAATCACTTCTCCGGGACCATCTTCTTGAGCATTCCCTGTTACCGGGACCAGCTAAACACCATTTTGTGTGTGTGTGTGTGTGTGTGTGTGTGTGTGTGTGTGTGTGGTTAGCTCCAAATCTTCGATCAACCATCAGAATTATTCCGCTGAAGCAGAGGCCGACATCAACATTTGGTTAATTTGCATCTGCGGGCATCTTACACCTACCTCTCTTTGGGCTTCTATTCCGATCGCAAAGGTGTGGCTTTGGAAGGTGTGGGACACTTCTTCCGTGAGTTGCCAAAAGAGAAGCGCGAGGGTGCTGAGCATCTCTTGAAACTGCAAAACCAGCGTGGTGGTCCAGGACGTGCATAAGCCCTACCAAGATGAGTGAGGAAGAACTCTGGATGCCATCGAAGCTGCCCTGGCCCTGGAGAAGAACCTGAACCAGTCTCTTCTGGATCTGACACGGTGGATGCTACCCACACAGACCCCCACCTCTGTGACTTTCTGGAAAATCATTTCCTCGATGAGTAGTTGAAAATTATCAAGAAGATGGGTGACCACTTGACCAACATCCATAGGATGGCTGGTCCCCAGGCAGGGCAGGGCGAATACCTCTTCGAAAGGCTCACTCTCAAGCAGACTAAGAGAGCTTATGGCGCTCTGCAACCTGTGAAGGGCCTTTCAGCACTCCCCTGCTCTTCACATACCTTCTGCCTGAGCCACATATCTTCTGCTTGATCCTTGCTCTCGAGACACAGAGGCAACATAGTCAACGCCCTGGAGCCCCCCTTCTCCCAAGCCATGAACCAAATGAAAGCAATAAAGCTTCCTTTTACAGCAAAAAAAAAAAAAAGGTCTTGTGCTGTAGATTTGCCTAATAATGCAGTACACTTTTTGATTTCTTGACTGCTGCTTCCGTGAGTGTTGATAGTTTATCCAAGAAGAATGAAGTCCTTGACAACTTCAATCTTTTCTCTGTTGATAAGAATGTTAATCTTCATCAGTAAATATTTCAAGTCCTCTTCACTTTCAGCAAGCAAGGTTGTATCATCTGCATATTGCCGGTTGTTAATGAATCTTCCTCCAATCCTGATGCCACGTTTTTCTTTATAGAACCCATCTTCTCATATTATTTGCTCAGCATACAGGTTGAATAAGCATGGTGAAAGAATGCAACCTTGTCACACAACTTTCCTAATTTTAAACCATTCAGTGTTCCCATGTTCTGTTTGAACACTACAAAGGTCCAGGTACAGATTCTTCATGAGTACAATTAAGTGTTCTGGAATACTCATACTTTGCAATGTTTTCCATAGCTTGTCATGATCCATACACCCAAAAGCCTTTGCATAGTCAATAAAGTACAGGTAAACATCCTTCTGATATTATCTGCTTTCAGCCAAGATCCATCAGACATCAGTAATGATATCCCTCATTCCATGGCCTCTTCTGCATCTGGCTTGAATCTCTGGAAATTCTGTGTCAGTGTATGATTGCAGCCATTTCTTTATTACCTTTAGCAAAACTTTACTTGCATGGGATATCAAAGAGATTGTCCGATGATTTCCTCATTCCATTGGGTCACCACTCTTTGGAATGGGCACAAATGTGGATCTCTTCCAATCAATCTGCCAGATAGTTGTCTTCCAAATTTCTTGGCAGTGATGAATGAGTGTCTCCTGTGACACCTCCACTCCTCTATCAATTTGTCATACTGTGGTGGCTTGTGTGTTGCTGTGATTCTGAAAGCTTTGTGACCAGTATTTTAAATACCAGCAGGGTCACCCATGGTGGACAGGTTTAGGATTAGTTTAGAAAAAGACTAGGAAGAACAAGTGATGAACTACTTCCAAATCTTTAGTCACTGAAAACCTTACAAAGAGCAGAGGAAAACTGTCAGATACAGAGCCGGAAAGTGAGCCCCTAAGGTTGGAAGACACTCAAAATGCAACTGAGGAAGAGCTGCCTCCTCAAAGTAGAGCTGACTGTGATGACGCGAATGGAATAAAGCCTGTGGGAGAAAAACCCACGGTACCTTCATTTGCTGATGAGGCACAACTCAAAATGAAGAGAAACAACTGTAAACATCCATTGAAAATGTGAACATGGAATACACGAAGTATGAATCTGGGAAAATTGGAAATTGTCAAAAATGAAATGGAATGCATAAACATCGATATCTTAAGCATTAGTGAGCTGAAATGGACTGGTATTGGCCATTTTAAATCTGATAACCACATGGTTTACTTGCAGGGAATGACAAATTGAAGATGAATGGTGTTTCATTCATTGTCAAAAAGAACATATCCAGATCAGTCATGAGGTAAAACGCTGTCTGTGATAGGATAATACCCATACACCTACTGGGAAGAACAGTTAATACCACTAATATCAAATTTATGCACTAACCACTAAAGCTAGTGAGGATAAAATAGAAGAATTCTACCAACTTCTTCAATCTGAAATTGATCAAACATGCAATCAAGATGTATTGATCATTACTGGTGATTGGAATGCAAAATTG
>NW_006408628.1:2584272-2585278 GCF_000296735.1 Chrysochloris asiatica
AAAAAAAAAAAAAAAAAAAATTGATGACTTAAAAAAATTATATAGCTTTTCTACATTTGTGTTGTTAAGTGCCATCAAGTCAGTTCAGACTAACAGCCACTCTGGATAGGGCTTCTGAGAAACTACTGGTGAGTTTGATCTGCAGACCTTGTGGTTCAAATGGACCTTGCATTCCAGCGCTTTACTTCACAGCACCACACCAGTTCTCTACTTTGCTTTAAAAAGTAAGTTTGGGAGGAGAATGTAGTATCTTCATCTAAGCAGTCTCAGATTTCATATAAAACCCAAATATTCTCAACAACAAAGTAAATAACATTTAGTAAATAACATTTTGTAGTCCTGGCGTGGATTTGAAGGATAAGTACTATACTGCTAACCACAAGGTCAGCAGTTGAAACCCACCAGGCACTCCTTGCCAACCTTATACAGGTTGTTATGACTTGGAATCTACTTGACGGCACTGAAGAGCAACACCATTATTAGATTTTCAAATTCCTTAGGGGATATTGCTGGTTTAAGGGTTTTCTTTTCTTTCTCTTTTTCTTTCTTTTTCCTAAATATAATTTATTTTGTTGTTGAGAATATTTGGATATTGACTTATATGAAATCTGAGACTGCTTGGATCAAGATATAATTGAGGAACAACCCAAGAAAACTTTTCAGAGCAAACTATTGAGAAGCCATATACTTTTTTTTCAGTTAACAATTTATTGTTGAATAAAATTTGAGAGGCCATGACAAGCTATGGACTATTTCACCATACTTATTCAACCTGTATAATGATCAAATAATTCGAGAAGCTGGGTTCTATGAAGAAAAAACTTGGCATCAGGATTGGAGGAAAGCTCATTAACAACCTGCCATATGCAGATGATACAACCTAGCTTGCTGAAAGTGAAGAGGGCCTAAAACATTTATTTTTTATTAAATAATTTTATTCAACAATAAGTTCAAAGAGCACAGCCTTCGATATGGATTACATCTCAATGTAAAGAAAACAAAAATC
>NW_006408628.1:2585758-2604595 GCF_000296735.1 Chrysochloris asiatica
TAAGGTGGAGGATCAGAGAAAAAGAGGGAGACCCCAATGAGATGGATTGGCAAAATGGCAGCATCAATGGGCTCAAGCATGTTAACAATTGTGAGGTTAGCTCAGGATCAAGCTGTGTTTCATTCTGTTGTGCATAGGGTAGCTATGAGTCGGTACCGACTCAATGGCACCTCACAACAACAACAACCAAAATTAAATAGGTCAGTTGTCTCAGCTAACAAAAGAACAATACTTTAAGTTCAAAGCATACTTAATTTTTGTTTATGAGTTGGCAAATTTATCAAATATGGTAAAACGGATAACAGCACAGTATACTCATTCCCACTGGTAAACAAGAAAGATATTGTATTGACTTACACAATAGAAAACATTTTAAACATTCTTTGTAGGAAAATAAATAGCATTGGCTAAGGTTTTCAAAGGAGCTCTGGTAGCATAGTGGTTATGAATCGGGCTGTGAACTGCAAGGTCAGCAGTTCGAAACTACTAGCTGTTTCGTGGAAGAAAGATGAGGCTTTCTGCTCCCATAAAGATTTATAGCCTTGGCAACCCTGTACAGGGTCACTATGAGTCAGATCTGACTCCACGGCACATAACCACCACCACCAAGGTTTTCAAAGTTATGTGAATGTTAAGGTGAATATAATCACTCACTATTGATATGTACGGAATTATTTACATGTATCAAAGAATTTTTGTTAAGTACCATTGAGTTGGTTCCAATTCACAGCAACCCTGTATAGGGTTTCTGAGTCTTTTTAAATTTTTGCATGAGCAGAAACCCCTATATTTATCCCAGAGCAGCTGGTGGACTCGAACTGAGGACCTTGGTTCACAGTCCAGTGCTTATTTTATGGAGCCATGTTGTTGTTAAGTGACTTCCAGTGTCTTCCTACTCCTGTTTAAGATTTCCAAGGAGCAGCTGGTTGGTTTGAACTACTGACCTTGCGGTTTGCAGTCCAGAGCTTGTCCTACAGTACCACATCAGGAATCCATAGTGAATACAAAATTTTATCTGTCTTCTCCCTAGATTGTTCATTTTATTCCCATTCTGTGAAGAAATTGGGCATTGTAACAAGTATTAACAAAAGGAAAAGGCATTTTTTAAATAATAGATGCTCAAATATGTTATTTAATACCACAATAAATACCTTTATGAATGAATTTTGCCTATTTCTATTTTTAAATAAATGTTAAACTATTTTTGATTGTTTTCTGTTAATCTATGTGACTATATTTGTGAGATTTGTACATACATAAGTTGGTATAATTATTCTTATTAAAATATTACATTAAATAACATCTTAAATATCCTATTTACTCAAAGATAATATTTGTTGTTTTTAAGTGTGAATGAGTCAGTTCCAACTCAGCAACCCTATATAGAATAGGGTGGCTGAGGAGTAGATGGTGGGTTTGAACCACAGATCTTGTGGTTAGCTGTCCTATGTTTTTCCTACAGTGCCACACCAGGACTCTGGGACAATATTGTTAGATTATTTGGGCTGTAATTTTTTTTTTATAACAACTGTATAAAATATTCAGAATAAGATTGAATGTATATAATTTATTATTTTACATTTTAAGAGCCTGACTTAACTTCACGTGAATATTAAAAATTCAAGCTTCATGTAAACTGTTGTTAAGTAGCATCAAGTCAGTTCCATGGCGACTCTGTATAAGATTTCCAAGGGGCAACTAGTGAATTTGAACTGCCGACCTTGTAGTTCACAGTCCAATGCTGATCCTACAGCGCCACACCAGGAGTCACAAAAATTGCCATGGGAATATATGTTGCTCCTGGTATTTTCATTCCTGATAAAGATTAAACCTAAATTTGATATAAATTAAATTTTCTATTCTTCTTAAAAATCATCAGTTAGACCCTCAAGCATTAAGCGAACAAATGAATCATATTATTGTTTATAATTACTAAATATTTAGAACCATTGTTGTTGTTGTCAGGTGCCATCGAGTCGGAACCGACTCATAGTGACCCCATGCACAGCAGAACGAAACAATGTCCGGTCCTGGGCCAACCTCACTACCGCTGCCACACTTGACACAATCAGTGATGCCACCTGCCGATCCATCTCGTTAGGGGTCTTCCTCTTTTTCTCTGACCCTCCACCTTACCCAGCATGACATCCTTCTCCAGTGACTGATCCCTCCTGACAATATGTCCAAAGTATGAGAGACGGAGCTTAGCCATCCTGGCCTCCGAGGAGCTCTCTGGCTGCACTTCTTCCAAAACAGATCTATTGGTTCTTTTGGCAGTCCATGGCACTTTTAGTATTCTCCTCCAACACCACAACTCAAAGGCATCAATTCTTCTACAATCTTCCTTATTCATTGTCCAGCTTTCACATCCATATGAGGTTATTGAAAATACCATGGCTTGGGTCAGGCGCACCTTAGTCCTCAAGCTCACATCCTTGCTCTTAAACACTTCAAAAAGTTCCTGTGCAGCAGATTTGCCCAATGCAATCATCATCTGATCTCTTGACTACTGCTTCCACGAGTGATAGTTGATCCAAGAAGAATGAAGTCCTTGACAACTTAAATCTTTTCTCCGTTGATAAGAATGTTGTTTGTTGGTCCAGTGGTGAAGATTTTTGTTTTCCTGACATTGAGATGCAACCCATACTGAAGGCTGTGTTTTTTGATCTTCATCAGTAAATGTTTCAAGTCCTCTTCACTTTCAGCAAGTAAGGTTGTATCGTCTGCATATCACAGGTTGTTAATGAGTCTTCCCCCAACCCTGACACCACATTTTTCTTCTTAGAACCCAGCTTCTCGGATTATTTGCTCAACGTACAGGTTGAATACGTATGGTGAAAGAACACAACCTTGTCGCGCACCTTTCACAATTTTAAAACATTCAGTGTTCCCATGCTCTGGTCTAACAACTGCTTCTTGGTGCATGTACAGATTTCTCAGAAGTACAATTAAGTGTTCTGGAATACTCATACTTCTCATTGTTGTCCATAGCTTGTCATGATCCACACAATTGAAAGCCTTTGCATAGTCAATAAAGCATAGGTAAACATCTTTCTGATATTCTCCGCTTTCACCCATACTTATACACATATTCATAACTATTGTACTTTTCAGAAATTCTACTAACCATGAAATTTTGGAGTTACACCTCTTTCTCACTTACACTAGCTAGCCAATAATATCACTGTTTGCACATCCTTGTAAGTAATTTTGAAAATCTAAACCTAGAAAATATTCACCACCCCCAACATCCCCAATTCAGGAAAACCAATTTTAGGTCAGGCATGTGTGTCATGTAATAATTCTGTGTGTATTAGTTGTACACCCAAGCTGCATTAGTTGTATAATCAAGTTGAACATGATTGGAAATTGATACTCCTTTTAGAAATTAGCTGAATTCAACTAAATCTGAAATGCCTCACCATAAACTTGCTGACTCATATCTGTTCTAGAAAAGTGATTTTGGAAACAGTTGAGATTTCATCTGCTGAATTGCCTTTCTATTAGGATTCAATATTATCATTTTCTCTATATTATTGAACACACATTCAGAAAATTATCAAGAACAATCCTAAATATTTCTCATTATGATTTTGAATGATTTTACTTCATCAAATGTATCCATGAATACAGTAGAGCATACAGGGATCATAGTTATGACAATTTCTTAGCCAAATACCTTGAAAGACTGAGCTATAGTCTTCGGGGAACCTAGGTCAATTGTCCCAACAAAGCATACAAAGACAATGTTCTACATTCTACTTTGCTGAGTAATGACTAGGTTATAAAAGCTTGTGAGCAGACAACGAAGATGCAGCTATTAATAACTCCCTGTCTGGGGCAAAGAAGAATGTAGAAAATCAAAGAATTATCTAAATAATTATCTTATAAGACTAATGGACCATAGGAGCCTTAGCCTCCATGAACCTGATATCAGAATAACTAGATGGTGCCGAACTACCACAACTTACCACTTTGAAAGATATTAAAATCCTGGATAAAGTGGGAGAAAAATATGGAACACAACTCAAAATCTTATAAAAAGACCAGACTTAATGGTGTCTTATACACTGGTGGCCCTTAGTCACCCTTCAAACCTGGAACTGAACTCACTTCCATGGCTCAACTTTCAGTCAAACACTAAACTGACCAATAAAATGAAAAATAATACCAGAGAAGTATGCACTCCTTAGTACAATCAACCATACAAGATCAAAAGAATAATATTTTCCCAGAGAGAAAGCTCTAACAGCAGTGGTGGTGGTTATGTGCCGTGGAGTCAGTTCCGACTCGTAGCGACCCTTACAGGGTTTCTGAGACTGTAAATCTTTACGGGAGCAGAAAGCCTTATCTTTCTTCCATGGAACAGCTGGTAGTTTCGAACTGCTAACCTTGAGATTTGCAGGCTGATCCGTAACCACTATGCTACCAGAGCTCCTTTTAACAGCAGTAAGGGATGGGAAAAGGTGACAAGTTGAACTGGGAAAAATAGGAAGAAAATGGGAAAAATTCTATTACACTGACTATAATTTGAGGATTGTAGTCAATGTAACTAAACAAAATGTGTATGAACTGTTGAATGTTGAATGGAAAACAAACTTTCACTGAAATCACAATTAAAGGTTAAAAAAAAAAAAGTAGTAAGGACCTGGTATAACACCAGGGGGTGGGACAGAAATACTTGAGCTAAATCTTAAAACAAAAATCCTTATGGACTTTTGTTTTTGCTTAGTTTTAAAAATAGAAAATAATATTTCCCCTCTTCCCAGATGTAGCAATATGAAGATCATGAGGGGTAAAAAGTGATTTGGCTCTTTAGAAAGTCACAACCAGCAGTTGCCTATAGAGTGGAGCTGAAAGTGAAATCCACATGTAATGCCTCTGTCAGCAAAGAATTAGTAGAAGAGGGTTTATAATAAATATTCACATCTGCTTCTTTGGACACCCTAATCCATCCTAAGGATCTTTGCTGTGTCAGGTTTTGTTCTAGATGAAGAAACCCAGTAGTTATAAAAGTTTGCAAATAGGCCATATTTATCATGGTTAGCTTTACTTTTGTAGCGGCCTCTGTTTTAGAGATATTTGTGGCCATTTGGGGTATAATTTGTGATTAAATATTTATTTGTGATTTTTACAATGATCTCATTATAGAATTATTTTGTAAAGAATGAAAAAATTCTATTTTCACAATATGTCACCTCCTAAAATCTGCCAAGAACCCATCGTTGATTAAAATGTTATGCTGGATATATAAAACATAATAGTGAAATGTCCAGGCTCTGAATTCAAAGTGTTTGTAATTAAATATCTCCCTACACCCCCCCGCCCCCCATAGCTAGGGGGTCATTGTGAGAAAGTGCTTAGCCTTCCCAAGCCTTTCTTTTCTCTTCTGTATAATTCTTATCACTTAGTAGTTGTAAGTGGTATATGAGATAATACACATGAAGTAATCACTATAGCATCTAGCAATACAATTTATTCTTTCTAGAATGATAATATATACCTTCTAGTTGGGATTAGGAGTCCTAGTGTGGTGCTGTAGGATAAGCACTGGTGTATAACGCTGGTTTGAGCTGCAAGGTCGGTAGTTCAAAGTCACCAGCCATTCCTCAAAAACCTTATACAGGGTTGCTATGAGTCAGAACCAACTCGAAGGCACTTAACAACAATTGTGATTATATACTACCATGCATAGTACTAATATTCTTATTTGTCCTTAGTCTTGAGTTTATGTAAATATATTCTATTTAGCTCTTACTTGTCTCCAAATTCCCTGGTAGTTTGCTATTAGACTTTTTTTTTTTTTTTTAAGCAAAAGTATTAATTGAAATTGGATTGTGAATTTGTCTTTACTTTAGTGAAAAAGATCACTGAAAAATATACAATATAAAAATTATTCTAATGTGCTATACTGTATTTTGCTCTCTTATGTAATACAATTTGCTTGAACAGAATTTTGAACATAATTTAAAGTGAAAAAGTCTAAGTCATCTTTGAAATGAAGATATTTCCTATGACCTCTATTTCCCCATGTTGTTTTCATGAATATCATAATTTTTAAAGAAGAAATTTATATTGTTGTAATTTTAAGTAATGATTTAGACAGAATCATAATGTTGTTGTTGTTGTTAAGTGCTGTGGAGTAGGTTCCGACTCATAGCGACCCTGCACAGGTAAATCTTTATGGGATCAGAATGCCTCATCTTTCTCCCGCGGAACCGCTGGTAGTTTCGAACTTCTGACCTTGCAGTTCACTGCCCGATTCGTAACCACTACGCTACCAGAGCTCCTTAAATAAGTTTAAAGCAGAATTCATATTTTAAAATATAAATTATCCATGGTATATATACCTTTCTCATAGATCAATTTCCAAACCTGTGACACCAAAACATTTCTAAACATATAATTTAATTGTAAAACAAAACAAAACAGAAAACTATGTTACATAGTTGTTTTAAATGATATTATCGAAGTGATTTATTCAACACAAATATAAGGAGAATAGCAGGAAGTCTACAGACTTCCTGAAGAAAGGAAGGTGGGGAACTAGGTTTCATTTACTCATTATGAAATTTTTATCATCATTGATTTGTCTTTATTTGGACGCAACTTATTTCCAATACGGGACAGGAAGGAGTTAATTCATCTTTAATGGTTGTTGTCTAACATAAATAGATAAAATATTAAATTACACTTGAAACAATACAGAATGTTTGCTTGTATACTGTGACTCCTTGAAATAAAACTTTGATCTCTTCTCTCTCTTTCTCTCAGGTCGAGTTTTGGCTCAAGCAAGCAACAATGGAGTTATCCATTTGCTGGATCTTAAATCAGGACAGATTCACAAACTGATGGGCCACGAAAGTGAGGTGCACACAGTGGTGTTTTCCCACGATGGGGAAACTCTGTTTTCAGGAGGCTCTGATGGCACCATTAGAACGTGGTCGTGATGGTCAGCATATCTCACTGCGGAGGGCATTCCCTCCAGGGCTTGAAAACTCCTCCTGTAGTCCCAATGACTGGTTAAATATACCAGCAGGTAACATTTACTATTTGCCTTAAAACATGCTTCGGATATTCATTTTGGTCCTCATTCTGTTACCAATTAAAAAAAAAACAAAAAACAAATAAAAAAAACAAAAAACTTTCTGTGTATGTATTTGTGTCTGAATCTTTTTTCTCTCTCTCATTTTGATAGGAATTTATAGACAGAGCTAGAGGTTTAGTAGAAGCAGCTATACAATGACGCCTAATGACAGACTAGATGAATTACAGGAGATTGATTTTTAATGATAGGGAACAAACTGCAGAAGAAAATCCGGCTTTTTTTTTTTTTTTCTTTTTCTTAATTAAATCCAAGCTTCAGGAAGATCTGAAGTTTAATCATGTTACACTAACACTAGGAAAATCTTTCTGCAACTCAAGGGTCAAATAGAATCTTCGAACGTTCATTTCCACAGATTCTTAGGCAATGAGTATGCCTTATCTACTAATAATAATCGGGGACTGCAGATGGCTTAAATCTAAATGCAAGACTCTTCCGGAACTTTAATGTCTGCAACCCACCCAAGAATGCATTCGATATAATTATGATGATTTTTCTGCTGTTGTTGTAATTTCAATGCAAATAAGTATCTAGCACGAAGAACAACACCCCCCCCCGCCCCCTCCCAACCAATGCATACATCCGCTGTGTACAGAAAGTGCGACTGCTTAGAGACCGCTCTAGCCTGGTCGAAAGACGCAGCTTGGGGATTTCGACCTAGCTGGGCTCTGAAGCCAGTTGTTGGCGCTGTCCGTGGTGCTGAGGAATTCCCGACTGCCGGCAGAATAAGCTCCAAATCAGCAGTCTGCAAACTGCTCTCAGTGGTGCATAAACCCAGCTAAAGTTGCTCCTTTCCTTCACGTCCACAGTTAGCATTTTCTGGTGTGTAAGAAGGTATTCAAGCAACATATTGTGGATGATGCTGATGGTATTGCCGGCGCAGCGAGCTTTAAGCTACAGCATGCTGTTGCTGTTTGTGATCCTGAGAGCCTAGCCAAATCACCTCTACTGCCGTAGCAAACACTGTGTAAGTGAACTCATGTGTGGAGGAGACGTAATCAGCCGGGAAATTTCATAGAAGGATCTGGGAAAATGCTAAAAATAAGTTCAACATGATTCTACTATTGGGGTCTGGATTTCTACAGGACCAGCTTTGCTTCTTGCTTTGAATACTGAAGACAAGTTCAAAGCTTATTTCTTATGTGTGTCTGCTGTTTTTCTCCTTGGAAGAGCGGGAGACTGCTTCTTGACAGTGTTTTGAAATGGGAGGTAGAGAGAATGGATTGCCTAAAATTCATGCCTGAAAATGTTTTCTTTGGGCAACTAAAACATATCTGACCTTTTAGTTCTTATTGGTCTGTGACCCCAACCGCCACCATTAACCTCCAAAGTGATTAGGTAAGTGTATCTTCTGACATTAATTACATTATTTAAAATAAATAGATGCAGTCATTTTAAATCATATGTAGCAATATGGGGCGGGGGGAAAGTTTAGCTGGGAAGTAATTCTCAGTTTGGCAATGTTTGCTTACTTATTAAAATTTTCAAATAAACATTTTATTTGTTTTTTCTAATGCTTCTTCTCCTAAATAAATAGTGTCAGAAATTACACTAGAGGACCTAATCTATGAAGAAATCTGCTTTTTTAAAATGCCATAGAACTTTGTTATAGTAATAAAAAAAAAAAAACACTTGATTTCTTCATGCAGATTTTTAAAACATATTTCATAGAATAAAAGCATGTTTAATGTTTATATGTAGTCTGTCTTACACCCTTATTCTTACCTTTAAGTTTACATTTATCACAAACTGACACATTAATGCCTACCTGTAGCTTTCAAAGAGATAATTTTCTGTCTATGTCCTTTTGAAGCAGAATGATATGTGTATTTTATCTGGCTTATCTTGCACGTATTGACAGATACTACAGGAATACTATACAGAAGCACAATAGCCCCTTTTCTTACCATGCAAACTTTCCAAATGTATGAGAGATGTATATAATAGCATGCTTTAATTAGGAAAATATATTTATGCTTTTTCAGAGGTTTCTGTTATGCTTGTGTCTTCTGTAGTAATTTTAGAGAAAAAAAAATGCTTTGTCAATGGAGCTACCGGCTTCTCAAGAAGAATTATAGGTTTGCAATTTTTTTGGTACTGTCATGAATCATTATTTTTGACATATTGTTAAAGAAATCCATCTACATTATCATTATCTACCTCGAAAGAATTTTAATATCAAAGAACAGTTTTCTCTGGAAGGAAGACATAAATATCCTACCTTCCATTTTTCTATTACTAGAATTTGCATATCTAATAAAATGCACAATAAAATATGACAGTTCATGAAAAGTTTTCTAAAACCATAGTTATCTTATTTAAAATCATAATTTGTATATGTTAGATTAAAAAGAGATGGTTTTTATCATTGCTCTTGATATGATCTGAAGATAAACCATTAAAGGACATTTATAAATGATCTGAAAATGTCCTATATACGATCTTACCAATACTGGCATAAAGCCAGTAACATTTAAATAGACAAATGAATTATCTGCCAATGATTTCCCTATCTAATACTAGCAAAAGACAGTTTTTTTAGAGCCTTTGTGTGAGTTAGTCACTCTAAATATTTATATAAAAACCTACTATCAATATTCCATACCAAGTACTAGTACTAAGTTAAGTTTACAAGAGTCAGTGCCACCAAAAATAATAAATCCCATTTACTATGAGTAACAACACCCTATCACAGTTTGCAGAAAGTTCCATTAGCAAGTTTATGCTGACATTTTTATGCAAATTGACTAAATACAAGGTTTTTTTAAATATATTTCAAAGGAGAATTATGTTTTCATGACTGTGTAAATGGTATTTTATTGCCCTAAAGAATTCAAATAGTATCACATGAGTGTTGATCTCAAATTTCTTTAAAAAATATTAACAGATACATCTTTCCTGCCCACTAGGAGCTTACCTCCTGAGTGAAATAAAGATGTTGACAATAATACAAGTAATTAATAAATCTTCTTCAGTAGGCTGAATTCTATTTTACTATGTATTATTTTAAGTTTCCTTAATTCTATTCAGTGTGGCATAGTGTATGCTATTCTTATTCTTAGCTCTGTTTGAGAATTCATATCTTCTTCAGTGAAGCATCTTAGTTCATGTTGAGACTATCACTGTTCACAGATTATGGGCAGAAAGAAGTAGGAAAGCCCTTATACTAGTTTTATACTAGCTCTGCTTAATTTATAATTAAACATTTTCTGGTTAACTTCTTTAGTTTTGATACAGATGATTATTACATATATGCATACCATCACTGATTTATTCATTTTAAGAATAATAGAGATTGTGAGTTCAAATATTCTTGAGCTATTTGTAAGTAGCTACTTATCTTAACCTTTTAATACTCAATAAAACCACTTCTTATCATTTATAGCTAAACCTTTGAAATCCAGGTAAATTTAACCTGAAGTTCCCTTGGTAAAATACTCCATAAATGACAGTTTTTAATGTAGATATGACTAGGGTTCAACTCTCCAAACTTCTTAATAAAGTACAGATAGTTGCATGAATGTAGTCTATTTGAGGTTTTAGTATATTTGAAGTTGATCTCAAACAAACAGATTAAGAGCATGGCCTTAATTTAATCTATATTCTTTTTTTTATATGTCAAATTATTCTCTTTAAATATTTATTTTCAGCCTACCCCTCTTGTATTCCCATGGAAGCAGCTGGGTATATTTAATATTAGGAGCACATCCAGAAGTCTTTGAGGAGGGGAATGGCTCTTCATATTCATGAAGCCTGCATACTTCTGTTGGTCATCCCTGGATTGGTCACTTCCGCTGCCATCAGTCATGAAGACTATCCTGCTGATGAAGGCGACCAGACCTCCAGTAATGATAATCTGATCTTTGATGACTATCGAGGGAAAGGGTGTGTGGATGACAGCGGCTTTGTATACAAATTGGGAGAACGATTTTTCCCAGGGCATTCCAACTGTCCCTGTGTCTGTGCTCTGGATGGACCTGTTTGCGACCAGCCAGAATGTCCTAAAATTCACCCAAAGTGTACTAAAGTGGAACATAATGGATGCTGTCCTGAGTGCAAAGAAGTGAAAAACTTTTGTGAATATCATGGGAAAAATTACAAAATCTTGGAGGAATTTAAGGTATGAGTGACCCTCCATATTTGTTGAATTCTAACTTTTAACACCACATGCTTAGTAGATTGCTGCATTAAAATTTTTTTAAAGCTATAAAACTGTATTTTTAACATGTCCTGTTAAGTTAAAACAATATTCTTCCAGTAAAGCAAAAGTTGTACTGTGGTCAACAAGAAGTGAATTGGTTTGCTCATCAGTGCCTCTAGTGATAGTAACCTTTCCCTTCAAAATATGTGGGACACCATGATGTCTTTTATATTTTACCTTTAAACTTTTCTTCTGTGTTATTATAACACATGTCTTCGTAGGGAAACTTAGTATTGTTTGTAGACTATGGGTCTTTTAAACTAATTTTAAAATCTTGTTGGATTTTTTTTATGGCTTCTTACCCTGTTTTGGGAGACATTTTACTGTGGTAAAGAATTATTTGTTTAGTGTGTGGAAAATTAAATACTGCAGAGACACACTTCTGAGTTGCGGACTTCATACTAAGAACATACAATGGGATTCTCGTCTCCATTGATCAGACTTTTACTTCCAGGGCCCCACCAAACAACTGCATTTTTATCTCAGTCTATTGTAAAAGGTCACTTTAAAAAACAAAAACTATAATTTTCTCAGGCTCCATGGTATTTATTGGTCTTTTTAAAATATCTGTGTCATATTTTCAAGTACCTTGGAGTACATTTTTAGCTTTTCTTGGATTCTCTTCTCTCCAATCACTAACTTTAATTAGGATATCCTCTGAAGCCTGAGAGTTTAAATCAATACATCAAAAATGTCCTTCTTGGATGTAATGTGTGCCTTGGAGTGTCTCTTATATGGATGACTTGATATAAAAGGTTCTCATTTCATCTAGCCAAATTCTGTGACAAAGTATTCAGAACCTTTTAGGCAAAAGAAGACAAAGCTAGTTTTCAGTTTTGTGACTGCTTATGTTTGAGAGGAAAATGTTTGGTAATTAGTATTGACCAAACTTTTTTCTCTATAAGAGGCAAATGGTGCTAGACATTGCCACGTGAAAAATAAGTTTCAGAAGCATAGTGGAAGTATTCTATATGTTGGTATTTCACTACTTTCAATTCATTCTAGGTTATGGGTCCAAACCATTTCTAATTTATTCCAAAATCACTTTACTTAGGTTTTTTAGGATCTGAGGGAAATTTTTCATGATAATTATCACATTCAGTGTTCATAGACAAATGCTATTTTAGACTTTTCTCTTACATGCATTATATAATTTTGTTGCAGAATATTGGGAAGTAAGAAGCTTGCAAGTCTAGTAAAGTTACCACTGTTGACAAGGAATGCTAATTAAAGGATAGTTCAGTTATTGGTTATTTTATGGTCTCTAAAATATTAAACACGTTAAGCTTTTAGCTTATCTTTAACCACATTTTATAATGGAAGCTTAATGAGAGCAAATAATGTACTGACCACATGATTTGATTCCAGACATGGTTCTAGAATTGTGTCACTCTCCTCTAATATGCGTCCATCTCTAGGCTACAGTGCAATAAAAACATTGTAGGAACAATATCTCATAGCTTAACCCAAACCCCACACTGAGAGGACATCAGATAACATTTCTGAGATCTACATAATCTGGCAATCAGCATTCAATAAACAAGAAAATAGACTGATTGTTTGAATTTAGTTAATTCTGATTAAAATGCTATAAGTTGTTTTTCTTCTATTTATTAGATTTTATTTACATCACAGAGATGATAGCTATTTTATAATGACAAACAGTATTGTTGTTGTTATGTGCCAGGGAGTCGGTTCTGACTCAAAGCGACCCTGGACCGGGCTTCCGAGGCTGTAAATCTTTACAGGAGCAGAAAGCCTCATCTTTCTCCTGCGGAACAGCTGGTAGTTTCAAACTGCTGACCTTGTGATTCACAGCCCGATTCGCAACCACTACGCTACCAGAACTCCTTGACAAACAGTATATAGATCCATAAATATTAATGATTCCAACCTCCTAGTTATATGTACCTATTATAATCAATGTGTAACCAATTGATGGGCACTGTTTTTCTACCTGACTTTGTAATTTTAAAAGAAGAAAACAGATGACATTTTTTTCACAAGGCTTCATAGAGTCATAATGAGTTTTAGAGATTATCTAGGGCAAATTCCTCATTAAGAACAAGGAAAACAAGACCAAAAAAAAAAAAAAAAGTAATTACTTGCTGATCATTGTCAAGTTATTTAACTCTATCTAACAATGAAGTCTCCACAAACTTCTGAAGCACTTTGGCTCTAGAGTCAAATAGTCCAGGATTCAAGTCCCAAATTTATCACTTGGGTGTACAACTTTGTAAGAGGTCCATAAATATTCTGAAACTCAGTAATATTGGCTATGAAATGGTCATGATGAGAATTACCTTCCTGTAGGAGAAGCTACTGAAAAGATTTAATGAGATAATGCATGTGAAATTATTACCTTTGTGATGAATAGTACCCAATAAATATTAAATAAATGATTGTTCCTCTCTCTTTCAACTCTAATATCCATGGATTTACTCTAAATTCTGAATTCCTTTGTATCTTTAACCACATCTTATAATGGAAGCTGAAATTTAAACTCATTCCATTAAAATAATTTCAATACCTTTAAAAATGCTCTACTTATTCCTATGAACAATGTTTGCCTAGGTAAATTTCAGCCATAATCTATCATCTTGATTCTCCCCCAATCCAGTTAGCAAGAAAAAAATAATTAATTTGTAAAGATTCATAGAACTTTAACATAATAATCTTGGTATGTGATTAAGGATTTTGTTTTATGATATGTTCATTATACATAATAGATTAACCCAATAAGTATTTGTTGGGATCTTTAGTATATAAGGCACTGTAAATATACTTACATTGAAGAGTGGATTATCCAGAAAGCAGTCTTTACTCACAAATAAAACATAATTAATATGGAGAGAGAAGGTGGGGAAATGTCTAGAGTAAATTATATGATTATGAAGCCCAGTATAAATTGCAAGGGATGTAAAGTCTGAAAATCTTATCACTATATATGGGGTTTGGTCAAGCAAGCCTTTTTTTTCTTTGGGAGGGTCAAAGTTGAGACTATTCTTAAAGTTGTTATTTAAATTGAGCCGGGAAAATAAGAATCACAAAGAAAAAATTTCTTTATCAAAATCAGAGATTTAAGTGAATTAAACCTGTGAAGAGAAGAGGAAACTAGGAATGAAAGTAGTGTCTGCTTAAAATGCTACTCTAGTAAGAGAGTGGTTATGTTTGGATACATGCTGGATCAGGGAAATCGAATACTGGGCCAAAAAAAGTATATTTGGTCTGAAGAATAACAGAATAAAAATGAAAGTTGTTGTGCATAGAAATGACCTACTTACATATGGTGGTTGGTGGTTATGTGCCGTGGAGTCGGTTTCAACTTATAGCAACCCTGTACAGGATTTCCGAGGCTGTAAATCTTTACGGGAGCAGAAAGCTTCATCTTTCTCCCACGGAACAGCTGTTAGTTTCAACTACTGACCTTGCAGTTTGTATCCCGATTCGTAACCACTATGCATATGATAAGTTGGTAGTCAAGTACAGATATGAGAAAAGATGAAGCAAAACTAATGATAGAGTATTTATAAAAATAAAAGATGAGATGTCCAACATGCATAACACAAAAGCATTCAGGACACTCTTTGCAGAATAAAACCCAAATTCCCTAATGTAGTCTAGATTCTGCTCACCCACAACACTTCAAGTACCTCACATTTTCAGTAACTTCTTTCATCTGTGTTTGCATGCTGTACATGTTCACCTTATAACTCTTACTAGACTGCTTCTGTTTCTTTCTGTCAGAACCGACTCAACAGTACCTAACAAAGCCTCTCAGTCTTCTCATCCTCCTACTCTTGCATCCTGGACGGGGGTCTCAGTTGTCTCCTATATGATATGCACTCCTGTATGGCAGTAGTTGTAGATAGCCAATGTTAATAATTTTAGATGTATTATAATACATTTCATTTTTATCATAGCTCGATGATGATTTTATTTTTATTGGTCCTGTTCTACTGATGAAAGAACTGATGACCAAAATGTAACTTGCTTATAGAACTAGAAAGTGGAAGAACTAGAATTGAAGTCCAGAAAGCTTAGCTGCAGCTCAATCACCAACTCTTAATGCCTTTATCACACTGAATTAATACACATGATGTGAAAACACCAGTCTCTCCTACTAGGCAATGAACACTATGATGCTAGGAAATGTTGTTGTTGTTGTTTTCTTCTTCTATCGTCCCAAACCCCAGCACAATAGGAGTCAAATAAAAGGCAATGTATTTTTTGTTGAATGATATGAGTCATATTATAAATTGACCTATAGCTTAGCGAAGCTAAAGTTCCTTAAAGAGAGGTTAGTTTCTATTTCTGAGTTATCTTTTCATTTTAATTAGTTAAGGAAACACTCAAAGTACAGATAGAGAATGCTCTCTGGATAACTAAGATCTCCATTCAGAGCTCAGTGATAGAGCTCCTCTTCTCATTCTACTTCCATTCTCTTCCCTCTCCGTATCTCTTCCTAGCCATGACTGATCCTAAATCCCAGTTTCAACCCCAGCATTGAAGTGACCACCACCCAATGTGTTAGGTCAAGTCTCTCCCCCTACCCTACACAGTTAGAAAACGTAAGTCCCACTTTAATTTTTTATGATCATCAAATTCAAATGTAAATTGATCCATATTGTTACCTGATGAGAAATATGATGTCCATAAATATTATACTCAAGGGGTTTTTTTCTTTTGGTCTGTGTGATTTTTACCCCCAGCACTTACTGATGCAAGCTTTGAAAATGGTGTTTTTTCTTTGCTCCTTTTGAAAAGTAAGTTCTTCAGTGTTCTGGTAATATTGTCCTAAGAGAAAGGTCACTGTATAGTAGGTTCTCTCATCTTTCTTTTATGTGAATTCAGGCAAAATGATGCTGGAACCAACTTAAAAAAAAATGAGGACTATAAATAATAAATTACAATAGCATTTCCTGCAAGCAAAATGTGATTGGAAATGTTGACATTTTCTGCTTTGCCTTTGTGCTTAACTAGCTCATGTTGCGTTTCCCAAAAGGGAAAATAATTTCATATTTTGCTCAATATTTTTATAACTCCAACTCTACTAGAAGTAATCTTTCTGGATATTACTTTATGCTTTAAATTTTCTAAATTAATTTTAGATCATGCATTGAAGTTTATACTGTTTGAAGCTAAAAGAGATCTTCCTATTTGAACTTTTGCATAGCCTGATTTATTTCAAAGTGATTTTTTTCAGTCAACACCTAGTATTTGTAATTCCAGATTTGAAGTTGTCCAAGATCTGCTGCCTTTCTCTGTAGGCATTGACCTTTGTGTTTCTTTCACTGTGGGTGAAAAACTGTTGATCAGGTCTCTGATTTGTCTGTTTGAAATGTTCAGTGTGAATATTTTCTTATACCTAGCATTTTTAGTGTATATTGTTGCATTTTAAAATAAGCATGCTTTCAAGTTGTGGTGGGCTGGCTAGTTTTTGCCTTAAAATTTGACTTTAATGTTTAAGTCTTGAAGCAAAATAGAAACAAAGACGACAGAGGATTAAACAGAGTATTTTGATCAATTATTATACTGATTTTACCCTAAGTCAACTTGGATGAAAACTCACCTGCTCTTCTCTTTAACGGGTAAATTCACATGAGCATAGCTTTTCCAGCTATCTCATCAACCTATACTCCTATCTTGAATCCAAATATTGTAAGATTGAATCTGCAAAAATGTTTGAGCAAAAGAATTTTGAGTGGAGATGTGGTAGATTTGTTTGATATAGGGTTGTTTTTAACATTAAATAAAAGGAAAGTCATAGGGATAAGACACATGAAAGAACAGAAAAAAATGGAGGCTAAGACAAATTCTCAATTAGGGAACTAATAACCAATAACTTGGACAAACAAAATTTATTGCTACATCCACCTACTCACCCATATGCCATTGCACCAGTGTTTATGAAAGACATTCAAAAGAGTTTTAACAGAAGACAGACGGGTACAGGATTCATCTTTCCAGAAATATAGAAGCTATATTTATTTTACTAACAGAGAAATGGGTAGATTTTGAGATATGGGTAGATTTTTCAACAAATTTCATCCCAGAGACAGTTTACAAATCTGCAGTAGGTAGTTAATGAAGCTACAGACGTTGTTTAAAGACTCCATCCAAAGAAAACATCATAATCCCATGCAACAAAGCTGTCTGGGCATCACCATTGGTAGTCTGAGAGGTAGAGAAGCCCAACTCCACAATTGTTCACTCTGAGAAATATGATTACTGTTTTACAAAATACACTTTGTGGCTTTAATAGTAAAATGGTCTTTGAATGAGGACAGCAATGATTCCTAACAATTTGATACAAAATTACTGAATTTGACTCATTACTGCCAACCATTTAAGCTTTGGACCATAAAATAGGAGTAATAGTCTCAAAGTAGGTATTTCCAACTACAAGTATTCTAGCTTTGCACATAACTAAGAAATTTTTACTTAAATTATGATCTCTGATCAATTCCTCCAGAGGTTAGAAATCGATTTTCTCAAAATTTAAGTTTATTAAACTCATTGCTCCTTTTCTCAGTAATATTATATAGTGCTGATTTGCATTTTTTAATTTCACGAAGCTGCACAAAAGCTAAGCAATAGATTAGACTTAAAAATCGTCTGTGTTTTTTACAAATTAAATTAAAATTGTGAATGGTGCTTGTCATGTCATACTTTTTTTTTAATGAAGAAATAGAGCTGTAAAAATAAATGGCTTCCAAGTTAAAACGTGTATGTGTGGTGGGGAGGTAAAATAGTCCATTTTCAGGCAGAATTAGCCTCTTGCTTTAAATTTTAAGGAAATTGATGGTCAGCTAGACCTTTGGTTAGTTTTCTGTAGAAGTAATTTTTCATACTCACCCACCAATATTTATTACTGTCCTTCGTATTGGAAGATGCTGCTGTTAATGGTTATAACTGTGTGATAAGTTAACTAGAGAGATTTGTGGCTAGACTTCTATGCCCTGTGCACATGGAGAGATTGGTGTTTGATTTGCAACCATGCCTGAGATTTGCAGAGCTTGTCACTGTTAGTGACTACCTCAGACTTGAGGGCGGTTTTACGTGACATTGCTGCCCTATTCGTTACTGAATCACCAAAAGCATGAGAGGGTGAAACTGAAAAAGACAGACCTAGTATTATCCCTTTCCAGTTTTCACTTCATTTGTACAAATTTTGGATATGTGCCTATTTTTAGTTGCACTGTGACATTTAATCACCAAAATATTACAATGAATCAGTGATGATAATAACAACAGTTTTTCTACTTCTAATAACATTTTGGGGAACATGTTGGCTCTGTAGGATAAGCACTGGATTGTAAACTACAAGGTCAGTGGTTGGAGCCCACCAGCTGCTCTGAGGGAGAAAGATGAGACTTTCTGCTCCTACAAAGATTTACAGCCTTCTACAAAGATGCACTGTGGGTTAATGTGCCGCACTGCAAGGTCCATTTGAACCTCAAGGTTAGTGGTTCAAGTTCACCAGCCACTCCTTGGAAACTCTATTGTTGTTGTCAGGTGTCATCGAGTC
>NW_006408628.1:2607020-2608092 GCF_000296735.1 Chrysochloris asiatica
AAATTCTTCTATTTCATCTTCACTGGCTTTAGTGGTTGGTGCATAAATTTGAATAATAGTGGAAACTCTATATAGGATCACTATTAGTCACACTGATTCCACGGCACTTAACAACAACAACAAAGATATACAGGATCAGTTAGGTTGCTTTATGTCAGAACTGACTCCTTGACACTTAACAACGAAAGTATCTTATTTTATAACCCAGATCTACATTTGTTATGTGAAATTTATGGATTAATATTTAAAAGTACATAGAAAAATGTCATTATCTTTAAATTCCATTTTTCATGAACTTTTTGAAGATCCCATCATATAATGCACATAATTCACAATGAAATTGCCCCCTGTGTACATTGATTGGTGTGTGTTTGCATGTGTGAATTAAATTGGAATGAGTGGAAGTAATCTTGCTTTGAAGCAATCTCTACAAGATTAGCTGAATCCTTTTCTTCTATTCCTTCTCCTGCCTCTTGATCATATATTTAATGTTGCTTTATTTTTTACAATTGATGTATATATGTGGCAGTGTGTTTTATGAAGTACAACATAAGCAAGAAAGCATACCCATTTATTTTTGTAGTTTTTCTTTGTCAAGCTTAAAAAAAATAACTTAATCATTTGAAGTGGTCAGTGGGTTTACATATGGAGGTGATTTTTCTTAAAATAATAGCGACAACACCAAAATCCGTTGTCATTGAGCCAATCCAGACTCATAATAGAACCATCCCATAAGTCTCCCACGGTTATAATCTTTGTGGAAGCACACTGCCACATCTTTCTCCAGCTGAGTAGTAAGTTGTTGTTGTTACTGTTAAGTGCCTTCAAGTAGTTTCCAACTCACAGTGACCCTATACAGGGTTTCTGAGGAGCAGCTAGTGGGCTTGAACCACATCCTTGTGGTCCAGTACTTATCCCACAAAGCCAAAGCAGGAATATTTTATTTCGAAAACTGAAATTTTGACTTTTACCATCACTACTGATTAGTTTTTCTCTGCTATGCATAGAGTTTTCAGTGACTAGCGATTCGGAAGTAGTTTGTCACTCTTTCTTCCTAGTCTGTCTTTGTTTT
>NW_006408628.1:2610217-2639946 GCF_000296735.1 Chrysochloris asiatica
GACTTGATGGCACCTGACAACAACAACAACACTGATTAGTGTAGCACTGTAGGCTCGGCACTGGACTGCTAACCACAAGGTCAGTAGTTGAAATCCACCAGCTGCACCTCAGAAACCCTATTCAGGCACACTATGAGTCAGAACTGACTTGGTGTTGGTGGTTATGTGCCGTGGAGTCGGTTCCAACCCATAGCGACCCTGCACAGTTTCCAAGGCTGTAAATCTTTACGGGCGCAGAAAGCCTCATCTTTCTCCCGCAGAACAGCTGGTAATTTCGAACTGCTGACCTTGCAGTTCGCAATCCAATTTGTAACCACTACGCTACCAGAGCAGTACTTAATTACAACAACTGATTAGTAGCAATACTTTCAGTCTGACAAATCTCCACTGCAAATTTTCTTACATTTATTCAGCTGTATGGCGCTGGTGTGGCCCTATGAGCTAATGCGATGGACTGCAAGGCAGGTTTGAACCGGAAGGCCGGCGGGTGGAGCTCACCAGCCGCTCCTCGGATACCATATATAGCATGGCTATGAGTAGAACCAACTTGATGGTACTTAACAACGACAACAAACCTGCTGTGTAGCAAACACAAAACAATAAAGCCATCATTGCAAAGACTTAATGACACTGTGGAAAGAGTACAAGTAAAGGTATAAGGTGATAAGAAAAATCCTTCATCTTCTTGGAAGCTTTTGATGGTGGTAGTGTGCGGGGAAGTCGGTTCCGATTCATTGCGTCCCTGTATAGGGTTTCCGAGGCTGTAAATTTTTACGGGAGCAGAACGCCTCATCTTTCTCCCTCGGAACAGCTGGTAGTTTCAAAGACCTTGAGGTCAGCAGCCTGTCTTGTAACCACTACGCTACCAGAGCTCCTTTAGATGACGTTCATTTTGGGTGGTATAAAAGTACACTGAGCACAGCTCTTCATTCTCCCCCTATTCTGTCATGTGACCATGAGCAAAATTCAACATAGTTTTAATCTTTCCATCTAGAAATGGATTCAATTATACCACCATATATGCCTTTTGAAGATAGAGGATTTGTAAAATGATAGTTAAATGCCATGGAGTTGATTTAGACTCAGAACAACCCTGTATGGGATTTCTGAGGCTTTAAATCAGTTGTGGGGAGCAGAACGCCATTTGGTGGCTGGTGAGCTCAAACCACCAACCCTGTAGTTTGCAGTCCAGTGTTTATCCTATTGAGCCACAGTGCTACCCAAAATGACAATATTACATATCAATTTATAACTAAAATTTCTAGCTGCTCATAAGTTTTCTGACGTTGTTTTTGTTGTTGTTGTGGTTGTTAAGTGCCATCGAGTAGGTTGCAACCCTGTATAGGGTTTCTGAGGAGCAGCTGGTGAGCTTGAACTGAGTTCAAATGATTTTGCAGTCTGGTGCATATGCGCCATATGAGGACTTTTATTCATTAACTTGGATTTAAAAAAAAATTTTTTTTTGATGTGTTTTGTTTGTTTGTGAGTGTTGACCTGTCGCCATCATTGTTACTTCATGACATAGAATTGGAAGTGTAATGTCCGAGTTTATACAAACGCCTGCAGTTTATAAAGAAACAATAAACAAGCATATGGTTTGTTTCTTACACTCTATGCCTTTCCTTCAAGAACTAACCATAGTATTTTAGAGCTGGAAAAAGACTTTCAAATTCTCATTTATAATGCAGGCCAATGACAAAAGGGCAAAAGATGTGTGCTATTACTACAATTACATAGCTCATTATTTGAAAAGACAATGATAATGCATGTCTTTCCTGTGGTCTTTTTACTGCCTTAAGGTTTAACAGGAAAATGCAAGTTCATTTGCATCTTCCTTCCCATTAAATATGTTGGAAGCAAATTTTTATTTCAGCCAATTGTCTATAGAAATTTGATATCAGGACCTATCACCATGACAACCCAGAGTTACAAGTAGTCAAGAGCAATAAAATATTGGCACATCTAAATCAGTTGTTGACACTGATTGAGAACAATTTATAAAAATGAATCTAAGTTTGCAAAAGCTCTGATAAAGGATATCCTTTGCCTAAAAACGAAAATGGCTGTAAAGAAACCAAGCAATATAAGCCAAAATAAACAAAAACTATAGTTAGCACTGACTTTTTGTTTTCAATGAGACTACTCTATAATAGAAAGTAACAAAGGAATTTAGTTAGCTGTGCTTGTCCATATATTTTGGTGATTTTAGGAACTGAGGACCTTCGTTCTTAATTTTCACTCAAAAAACTCCCACCTCTCATTCTATGGCAAGGATGGGGTGTGCAAAATTTATCATGTATGGAAAAATCATACTTACCAAAGGAATGTCCCTAAACTGACTAATACTCAGCATCACTTAAGGAATGTTGCATATATGTAGATGGTTAAGCATCACCCACATTCATTTCGATTGAAAATGATTTAAATTAATATTTTTCTAAAACTTCCCACATTTCTCTAACAAACCAACAGACTCTCGAAATCATTTTCATAATGTAGCCTTTTTTTTTTTTTTAAGACTCTTTTATAGGAAACAGTAGTTACTGTGATATTATTAGTAAGGAGTTCCCATTCTATCAATGATCAAATGAGTTTAAGGCATGATGCATGCTTTAATTTCTTTGGTGAATTTTCAGTACACATTAGTATATTGAGAGCTCTTCCCCATGTTTCATAGGTTTGTTTGAGAGTTGCTGGATGGTGCAAACGATGAATGCACTCAGTTGCTAAACAAAAGTTTGGAAGTTTGAGTCCACATAGAGACACACCTGAAGAAAAGACCTCGTCATCTATTTCTAAAAAAAAATCAGCCACTGCTGTTATACATATGGGCTGGTCATGAGTTGAAGTAAAGACCTTGGCAACTGGTTTTGGGGTTGTTTTTATGGACAGTTGAACAGCAACAATCCCAACAGTAAAGTCAAAACTTGATTTAAAGTTGGCACTGCCACTGTGCCACCAGAGTGCCCTAAGCATACATTGCTATAGTTTTGCATATATCTAGATGATGTGCACACAAATAAAACACACATACCATGCACAGCAAACTAATGCACAAGAGGAATTGTTGTTGTTGTTGTGAAGTGCCATTGAGTCGGTTCCAACCCATAGTGACCCTGCCTGTATTAGGCTTTCTGAGGAGCAATCGGTGAGCTTGAACCACCGACCTTGCAGTTCAAACAGCTTTGCAGTATGACGCATTAACCCACAGTGCCACACCAGGACAAGGAGAGCGCATACTTTTAAAAGTCATATCATTCAATATTATTTGTATAAAAATATGTTACTTCACTTCTTGTGTCTCTTTTCACATCTCTAAAACAGACCTAAGAGTAAAAACTACTTCAAATACAAGTGACTTCTAAAGGCTACCTGCCAGTTTAACTACTATCATTGTTAAACTGTATTTAATCCCAGATTTCACAAATTTAAGTGACAATAGTACAGGTTTTATTCAAATGTCTATTAGCATCTTAAAGTTCACAGTAGTTCATCTAAACACATATCTGAGAAATATTTTGCTAACATTTAGAAATTTCATTGTAATTCTTTTATTTGTACAGTTAAAGATAACATCTTATTTGTTTCAGATTATCTTTTTTTTAATTCCACAAATTGCATTTAATATGGTCTATGGTAATTTACAAATTGGTTTTACATAAATAAACATTTTAATAGGGCAACTGATTGTTCAAAATTATATTTGCATGTAGCCAATGTTCTAGAACAGGATTTGGCAAACTAAAATCCCTGAGCAAATCCCAGTTTGCCATCTGTTTTAGTACATAAAGTTTTATTAAAACTGAACTACACCTATTCCTTTAGATATTATCTACAGTGGTTATGAATCAGGTTGCGAACCGCAAGGTCAGCAGTTCGAAACTATCAGCTGTTTTGCAGGAGAAAGCTGAGGCTTTCTGCTCCTGTAAAGATTTATAGCCTTGAAAACCCTGTACAGGGTCACTATGAGTAGGAACCGACTCCACGGCACATAATCACCACCACATGGCTTCTTTGGAGCTATAACTCCAAGTTAAGTAGTTATGAAGGAGCTCATACAAAGTCTAGAGTACTTACTATCGGGCCCTTTAAAAAAAAACTGTTTGCCAATCTGTAATCTTCTTCTCCTTCTAATTCCCTTAAATTGGGCTGATTATACTGTCACCAACTCTTTCTATCCTGCAATCTTAAAGGTTAAAAATCCTACTTACACAACCTACTTCATGCATGGTTAGTCTCAGGGATCTCTTCTCACACATGTAAATGTCAAAAGCTATCTAGATTTGTCTACTTTAAATGTGTTGTACATATCACCGTTACTTATAGTAGCCATGTGAAGTCATATCTTTGCACAGTTTTCTCCAATGAGTACAACTGTAATGTTTGCATTGATATATAGTAACTTATTAACTTTCCACTAACTGAGAATTCTAAGATGAAATAGATTAGTAACGATTATAAATTTATCATTTTTGATATCTTATGTGCTGTACTTTCATGATGTTACAAGTCAAGTAGATATTTTTAATTTAATGTGATATAATAGATACATTTAGTGTTATATTAATAAGTGAAATGTCTGATTATTTAGGCATTCAGTCCATTAGCACATCTTTTCTAACCAATTTACACAATCCATAATTTAATTTCATTTTTAAATGTCCTTAAATATATCATTACAATATGAAATGGTTTTGGGGTATGTACTAAAATAAGTAAGACATAATCTGATCTGCAAGATGCTCCAAATTTACTAAAAGTAAAGAAAGAGTATTATGTACCACCGGTGTGGCACTATGGGCTAATATGTCAGACTGCAGAGTCGTTTGAACTGCAAGGTTGGTGGTTCAAGATTACCAGCTGCTCCTTGGCAACCCTATACAGGGACGCTATGGGTCGGACTCGACTGGACGGCACTTAACCACAACAAGAACTAATGAAAGTTGGCTTGTGAAGACTGAATTAAAAACTGAAATAAAGACAAGGAGTAATCCATTCTGAAGGACTAAGGGAAGTTATTCTTTAGTTTGGCAATTTCAATGAATTGAAAAGATGTTAGAAAAACTTGGAAAGTTGGCAAAAGAAATACAAAGCCATATACAGAAAAAAATGAATCATTCCAAGACCACAGCATAGAGTACACAGAAGACAAAGAGACTACAGAGAGCAAAGGAATGTGGAGGGTGCTGCACGGTCAGCTGACAGCATGAGTGTCAGGCACTTGAGCCAAAGCCTGGAGAGAGAGCCATTAAAGGACCTCTGCTCAACCCCATCTGTGACACAACCAGACCTGTGCCTGAGTAAACTACACATGATAGTTAACAGGTTTGTGAAATATTTAATGCACACATTTCCTCTAATTTTGTTAAATTATGAGGTAATTTCATTCCTGTTTTATAAATCAGAAAACTGAGATTCAGAGAAATCTATGGATTTGTCCATATCACATAAATAGAGATTATCAAGTCTGAAGGAAGGGCTTCTGACTCTAAGTATTGTGTTCATCTACTAAACCTTATCTGTCTCCTTCCATTCAGCTACTATGGGAATTAGGCATCTAGAGTGATAGAAATAGCTTGTTTTTCATTTGAGGATATCCATTACTTATATTTTTTAATGCATATTCCATTGAAAGTCTTGAGTTTTTTTTACAGAAATGTAGTACATTGCTAAGATGAAAAAAATTCTTTCCTTAGTTTACTCAATTTGTTTAATTTACAAAACACCCATTACTCCAAAGAAATATGTGTCTAACATGATTCCTAGCCATTAAACAAACAAAACCAAATTCTGAACACAGTAAAGATTGACCAGCGGTACTTAAAGCAAATTTAAGAAAAATTTTTGAGAATTTTTCCATCAGTGGAATACAGAATTAAAAAAAAGAAAGAAAATATAGACCTTGATAGTGATTTTGCACTGTTAGAAATATAGACTTCTACCATAACCATAGTAAACATTTCCAGTGTTTGCCAAATTGTCATTTTTCTTTATACTGAGAGAACAACCAGTTTTCTGAAACTCCACTTATTTTCTCTACATGTTAGTTTTATTGCCTTTTCCTAACTATGACAGGAAATAAACTAAAATTATTCAGTATAACTTTAATTTTTCCTTACCATTAAAAAGAAAATTCTGCTAAAATAGCAAACCTTTGACGGCTGAGATTTAAAAAGCTTCATTAGGGAGAAAAAGGACAATCACACAGAATTTTCCTTTTGTTAATGAGACTCTAAGACAATCACATTGAAACTAAAAGATATTTAAATCAAGATTCCAGAAACCATGAGCTAAAGTTACCCTGTGAAAAATCTTTTTTTGGGGGGCAAAATCTGATTAAAGATTGAAGTTTCATCTTTGTAAATAAGAATCTGATTACTTATCCAAAAATATTATCCAGTGTCATTCTCAATATAACCACCATATGAAAGCAAGAATTACTATATTTCAAAAATGCAACACAGATTGCTTCCAAATTCTAGAAAATATCTTCTTTACAATTCAGATCATGCCATAATTTAATAAAGCGATTTATAAGCAATATACTCCTTTGAGAGACACACAGTCATTGAAAATGGATAAAGGGAATTTAAAAAAAAAAAATAAGACACTTGTCAAGCAGTAAGCAATGATACCCCATAGTTATAAGCAATGTTCATATCATTGCCTATTATCTGTATCAATATAATTTGATAGAATGAAATAAAAGTAGTAAGTTATGGACTAAGCAGGAAGTAATGAACTTTAGTAATCAATAGGATCTTGCTGCTTGGTTTAAAATTGGAAATACATTTAACCATTAGTTTACAAGCTCCTTCACATATTACGTTTCCTTTTATTCTCATGACAATACAATGAAAAAGCTAAGATCAAAAATCAAATTTTCATTGTCAAGTTGATTCTGACTACAGCGATTCTATAGGACAGAGTAGAACCATCTCGTGAATTTCTGTAGTCTGTATGGAAGCTGACTGCCACAGTTTTTTTCCCATGGAACAGCTGATGGATTCTAACTGCTGACCTATCAGTTAGAAGCCGAACGCTAATTACTGTACCACCCAGGATCCTTTTGAGAAAGTCAGCACGCTGTTCATATTGTACTATGATGAACTCCACTGAACAACTGAGAAAACCAAAGTTCGAGTGTTCTAAGTCCAAAGAAAGATATTAGTGTTCAGTGATAAGTGGTAGTGTGTGCCAAAGAGTTGGTTCCAACTCATGGAGACTCTGTATTGGGTTTCGAAGACTGTAAATCTTAACAGGAGCAGAAAATCTTGTCTTTTTCCTGTGGAGAGGCTGATAATTTCAAACTACTCTACCAAGGTTCCTTAGTGTTCAATTGTTGTTGTTAAGTGCCATCGAGTCGATTCCTACCCAAAGTGAACTGTATAGGGTTTCCAAGGAGCAGCTGGTGAGTTTGAACCACTGACCCTGCAGTTCAAATGACTTTGAAGTCTGAGGCATCACTCCACAGTGCCACACCAGGACTCCTTTAATGTTCGATGGCAGAAGTTAAATATCAGAGCTGCTTATTCCCAGAGTATGCAGTCAAATTTCACTGGACACTAACCATCTTTATACAAGATTACAAAATGTGACTTTCTGCTGTACTCGCACACATACACACACACACAAATACAAACCATAATAGAAGATGTATCAAAATATTATTTAATCAATTTTAAAAAAATAAAATACAAGTGCTCATATCATTGCCTATAACCTATATCAATATAATTTTGTAGAATGAGATAAAACAAGTAAGCTATGGACTAAGTAGGAGATAATGTCTTTACTAATTAATACTATCTTGCTGCTTAGACTAAAACTAGAAATACACTTAAATATTAGGAGTTACATACTACTTAATACTATCATTTTTTAATTGACAGTTCACTATTCTCGTCATAGAGTATCAAAGAACTATGGTACCAGCAACTAAAAGATAAGGAAAAGATTTCAAGTTTTAGAAAATGTTGCCCCGAGAAATACTTGGTGGTAGGTGGTTATGTGCTGTATAGTCGATCTGACTCATAGTCCCTTTTATGGGCGCATCTGTCTCCCATGGAACTACTGGTAGTTTTGAACTGCTGACCATGAGATTAGCAACCTAACTCATAATCACTACCCTACCAGAGCTCCTTAAGGAGCTCTAGTAGCGTAGTGGTTACGAATCGGGCTATGAACCGCAAGGTCAGCAGTTCGAAACTCCAGCTGCTCCGCGGGAGAAAGATGAGGCTTTCTGCTCCCGTAAAGATTTACAGCCTCGGAAACCCTGTATAGGGTCGCTATGGGTCGGAACCGACTCGACGGCACTTAACAACAACAACAACAACCAGAGCTCCTTAGACAGTGGAAAAGAATTCTCAAGTGAGGCTCTGGTTGGCCTCACAGGTTTGGTTGGACCGGAACTATATTACAGACAGGTTTGGTTGGACCGGAACTATAATTTCTACTTCCTAGACCCTGAAAAGCCCTGAATTGAGCTTCATTTATACGATGGCACATAACAACAACAACAACATACAATGGCAGCAGACTGAGTTATGGCCATCTGTTCTTCCTGCTATCACTTTCTTTCACTGTTCTGTGTAGTAGAATTAGTTCTGTTTGCCTCTTGCATGCTTCTTTTCAGCCATAAAATTGTGTGATGCATTTTCTCCCATGCACACATGGCGCTGCTTTAATGCTGTCATGGCTGACCTCCTTTTTAACTGATAGCGACATCTATCCTTTTCAGTTTTGAAGTTTTGAAGCTATACAGTTCCTCAATCTTCTCCCATTGCTTCAATGGGTGATGAGTGGAGCACCCACAACAAGGAGATATACTCTGTTCCACTGGCAAGGACCTTTCTTGTACCAAAGGCAACTGTCAATCCAGTGCATCAGTGAAGGACTAAAAGTGACGGCTTTTCTAGGCTATTTCACAAGTGTGGATGAACCATTTTGCCTTTTTATTTCATCTCCACTCATTTAGCCTACCTCTGGGTTGTTCTTTAAGAATCTAAGAGGTACCTAAAACATCCCTTTTTCTCTTAAACTTAAACTGATGTTTGCCTACCTTAAAATATGTATCTGTAATTGCAACTAAAGAAATATATTTTTTGCTTACATTCTCTTTATCTGTATTTGGATTTTTTGAGTGATTTTTTTCCATAGTTAAAAAAAAAAAAAGTTGCACTTACTGTCATGAGATAGCTTGAAAATATTCAGAAAAAAAATTGGTTTCGTGCACCATAAGCTTTTTGAAATAAGCAATGTATAATTGCAGAGAAGTCTGCCCTTAAAATCTATGCCAAAGGGTTGAGAACAATTTTTTCTGAAGAAAAAATTTAAGGAAAAACTGAGCCATTACTAAAATTTTCACTTTTGTTCTGCAACTTAAATTATTCTTTTTGTGCATGATAATTAGTAATTTCAGATTTGGGTGCTTCATCTATCATTTTCACATCTTCTTGTGTTCTACTTTGCGGTTTTCATTGGATACCATACAGTCAGTTCAGACTCAGTGATCCTGTGCACAAGAGAATGAAATGCTGCCTGACCCTACACTGACCTTACCATTTTTGTTACGTTTGAGACCAATGTTACTGCCACTGTGTCACTCCATCTCATTCGGGGTCTTCTTCTTTTGCAATGACTCTCCACTTTACCAAACATGATGTCCTTCTTCATGGACTAGTTCCTCTTGAAAACACAAGAAAAAGAAGCATTTTGGCTGTACTTTTTTTTTTTTTAATGTTTTATTGTGACTTATGTGATAGTTTACATGGGAGAACATTAGTTTTACATTCATCCTATTGTATATTGTTTCATTGCCATGGTTACAATCCCCTCCATGCATCATCAACCAACCAAGGGATATACACTACAAGCCTGCCCCCTGGTCATCAGCACACAGCCCCTCTCCCTCTCTGGGTCTAAAGTCCCCAGCTGCTCCATCTCTCAGGCATCACTGCTTCTCTGGGTAGGGTCCCGCTCACCGCTCTTCTCCCTTGATGGTTCCAGGGACCTCCACTCCTGGACTGCTAAGTAAATCACTCCCCTCCTTGCTACAAAACATCTACCTTTGCATTTCCAACCCTCACAAGCAGTCCTAATAAAAATTATTCACTATTGTATCACAAGAGACCCATCCACCTTTCATTTCATCAGCCCCGCCTAGACAGATTGTATACTACTCAGTGGAGATTCTACCTTCCTCCATGCTCTCTGAATCTAGGTTCCCTCTTGAAAGATTGTAAGCCAGTCACTTCTTGCCTTTGTATCCCCCCCATTTTGGGTAGCCTGTACTTCTTCCCAAAGAGATTTGTTTGTTCTTCTGGCATACCATGGTACTTTTAATATTCTTCAATAGCACCATAATTCAAATGCATTAATTCTTCGATGCGCTTCCTAAATTTATTGTCTTACTCTCACATGCATGCATATGAAGTAAGTAAAAATAAAATGGTTTTGGTCAGGTGTATGTTAGTCCTCAAAATGACTTCTTTTCTCTTTAACAATTAAAAAAAAAAAAAATCCTTTGTAGCCAATTTGCCTAATATAGTACATTATTTGAATTCCTGACTGTTGCTTCCAGGAGTTTTAATGTAATACAGGCAAAGTGAAATCCTTGACAACAACAATCTTTTCTCTATCATATTGTTATTTATTGGTCCAGGTGTGAGGATTTTTGTTGTTGTTGTTGTTGTTTTACATTGAGGTGAAATTCACATTGAAGGCTGTAGTCTTTGATCTTAGCAGTAAGTAGTCTAAATCTTTTTTGTTCCCAAGAAGCAAAAGTTGTATCATCTGCATATCTCAGGTTGTTAGTGAGTCTTCTTTTAATCCTGATGCCATGTTCTTCTTTATATAATCCAGCTTCTCATTATTTGTTCATCATACAGATTAAATACATATGGTGAAAGGATAATACCCTGATGAACATCTTTCCTCATTTTAAACCATTCAATATCCCCTTAAACTGCCTCTTGGTCTATGTACAGGTTCCAGATGAGCACAATTAAATGTTCTGGAATTCTCATTCTTTGATGTTTTTGGCATCATTCAATATTTTGCCCAAAGAATCCTTCACTGTTTCAAGTCCAGACTTGATTTCTTTCTTCTGTTACCTCAGTTTGAGAAATACTGAGCCTTTTCTTCCCTTTTGGTTTTCTAAGGTTTGCAATGAATTGTAAACCTCTTGGATTTTATCTATGATACCTTATGCAATATACATTCAGTTTTGTTATTGTTCTGTGCCATTGAGTCAATTCTGATTCATAGCGGCCCTATAGGGTTTGTACGGAGAAGCTGGTTGATTTGAACTGCTGATCTTGTAGTTTGCCGTCCAGTGCTGATCCAACAGCACCACACCAAGAGTCTGTAGATATGCTGAAAAATAAATCCATTATTTTAGAATTTATATTATCTTAGTTCTCAAACTTAGTTTATTACCTCCCACTACCTCAATATGGGGAGTACTAGTGTGGCACTACAGGATAGCCATTGGACCCCAAGGTCAGTTTGAATGATAACTTTGGCAGTTCAAACTCTCTAGTCATTCCTCAGAAACTCTGTATATGGTTATTTCGAGTTGGAACTGACTTGACAACACTTAACAACAACAACAACATATCAATATAATGTCTTGGTGTAGTACTATTGGATAAGCATTGGACTACTATATAAAATGTCAGTGGTTCATACCCACCAATTGCTTCTCTGAAACCCTATACAGCATGACTATGAGTTGGAACCAACTCGACAGCACTTACCAAGAACCCCAACAGAGTCGGAACCAACTGGACAGCACTTAACGAGAACCCCAACATCAATACAGAGTTCAGTAGATATGCTCTTTGCTATCACTAAACAAGTAAAAATGCATATGTTTTCAACAAATCTTAAATGTTTTTCACAGATACCCTGTGAATAGTATTTCAATATATATTATCAAAATACCAACTCCTTTTGAAACAGCGAAAATCAACTTCTATTTGACTTACTACTCAAATTATACCACTACAAATATTTTCTAACCAACTGTGATGGAGAAATAAATTATGCATCAGTATTAAAATTCTTAAACGGGTCCCATCTATACCTATGTCGATGATTTGATATGGCTTATAACCTTAATGTTTCAAATATGCTCCAATCAATACAGGAAATCAGTGAAGAAGCCAACACAATTCTATTAGGAGCAGAACACTAGGGGCATTTTAATCAATGATGTGATGAGTCTTCTGTTAGATGATTGTTCAAATTTGGTTAAAACTCATTGGATCTGTTGGTTATTAGGTGACATCTTCTGCATGGAAATTACTGGCTACAGTAGAGGCTGTGCATGATAAATACTCGTGCTTTTTGTAATTTAATGTATATTTTAATGAAGTGAAAAGTGAGATTCCTGACAGGCATCAGCAACTTTGAAATGGAGTCTTCCAAACTCCCCACACAGTTTGAAAGTAATGAGATTTGTTCCATAAAGTGATGAAAATTTATGCCATAAATTATCTCCTGAAGAAGGGTGCATCTTAAAGCAGTATATTTTCCTTTGTAGAAAACACCACATTTTAAATAGTTGTTTAAGGAGGGATTTTTTTTTTTTTTTTCTTTCTTGGTCAGAAAGAAAACCACTGATACAATTAGTCTGTTAAAACTTGACACTGAGAATATATTCCATCCATTTATCATCTGTGCCTTTAGCCTTTGACAATACTCACAGAGAATCTTTCTAGGAATCAGATTTTATTTTTCAGAATATTCAGAATGTATTTTATCAGGCCTTGTAGTCTAACCCATCATTTAGAGAAATGGATGTGTTTAAAATTGGTCTTGACTAAAGTCATTGTGCTTAATATGCAACCATCTTAAACTCAAGACACATTATAAAATGAGACTAGCTTTTTCTCAGGTCCTTTAGCAATTCCTCTGCATGTACTCAGCCTGAAATTTAGTTAGCATGTTATTTTCTAGTGCAATAAAAGTCTGTAATCATCTACTGTTAGATAGTCGATTCAATGGAGTGCTTGACGATTGACTTACCTTGTGATCTATACAACGAATCATTATGAATTTCAAATTACCTTTAGAAAGTGAGTTTATGTTCATTGCCATCATATTAGAACTAAAATAGTTATTTCATGACTCATACTCTGCAATTTTCCCCAAAAAATGCCCTTTATAATATTTAAATAAAATGTACACATTCCATTGACTTAGAATGCTTTCTATGAATGATGAACACAGCTTAGGATGCCCATATATATAGCTTAATAAGTAAGAAAGTACAGATTATGCATATATAATTAATAAATATGTTGTCAGTTAAATACTTATTGCAAATCTATTCTGTGTTGTCATGTCTTCTAGGTGGTAAGTAGACTGCAATGAACAATATCTTATAAAAACTTATAGTCTATGGGAAAGACAGATAAGAATAAATAAAGAAATGTAAACAATCAATAGAATCACTTCACAAACTAAGAAATTCTCTGAAGGGGTGACGTGATAAAGTAAGAGGTAATCAGGGAAGACCTGTGTGAAGCAGTGGCATATATGTCACCTAAATGACTCTACTTTAGGAAACAAAAATGAATTTGTTCCTTCAACTCCAGGTTTTGGTTTGTTTTGTGTTCCTGAGTGATTTACTACTGTTTGCCATTAAGACGATTCCAACTCACAGTGACCCTGGATGGGGTTTCTGAGAAACAGCAGGTGGGTTTGAACTGCCAACGCTGTGGTTCTTAGCCCAGTGCTGATTCTACACCAGGAATAATTTATAGTGATCAAGTTATTTATTCACAGCTACTTTTCATTTAAAATTTGTAATGATAATTTTCACAGGTGTGTTTCTGACAGAATTCCTTTTGATTGTAATTCTCCCCACCAAACCAAGTACTACAAAATGTTATAGCCACCAACTCTGCAATAAAATAGTGTTGTATTTCTTACAATGGTGTCTTTCAGAATGCCTTACTTTCTAAGTTTGCAAGTGTCAAATAATAACAATAAGTTATAATATTTCTTACAGACTTATTATGTGTCTCATATCAGCTCTATGAGATTGACAATATAATTATTTACATGTATAGAGTCAGAAACAAAGGCACAGAGGTGGTTTTCCAAGGCTGTGCAGCTAGTAAATGTTGCTAGGTTCCTTTCAGTTGGTTCCAACGCATAGTGACCTCATGGACAACAGAATAAAACACTGGCCAGTCATGCACCAACCACACAAACTTTGCTACCCTTGAACCTGTTGCTGCTGCCGCCTCTGTGCTAATTCGTCTTGTTGGGGAGGGGTCTTCCTATTTTTCGTGGACCCTCCACTTTAACAAGCATGATGCTCTTCTACAGGGACTGGTTCCTACTGATAACATTTCTGAAGTATAAGAGATGAAGTAGCCATCTTGGCTTCTAGAAGTATTCTGGTTGTATTTTCTGCAACACAGATTTGTTTCTTCTATTGGTGGTCCATGGTATTTTAATATTCTCCTTGTTGTTGTTAAGTGCCATCGAGTCGATTCCAACCCATAGCGACCCTGTACAGGGTTTCCAAGGCTGTAAATCTCGATGGGAGTAGAAAGCCTCATCTTTCTCCCACGAAGCAGCTGGTAGTTTCATACTGCTGACCTTAAGGTTCATAGCCCGATTCATAACCACTACGCTACCAGAACTCCTTAATATTCTTCTACAACACCATAACTCAAATGCACCACATTTTTTACGGTCTTCCTTATTCACTATCCAACCTTTACATTCATGTGAAGTTATTGAAAATACCATGGCTTGGATCAGGTGCATCTTAGTCCTCAATGTTTGCTCTTGAATATCTTAAAGAGGTCTTGTGCTGCAGATTTGCCTGATGCAATATGTCTTTTGGTTACTTGACTGCTGCTTCCATGAGTGTTGATGATGGAGCCAAGCAAAATGAAGTCTTTGACAACTTCAATCTTTTCTTGATTTATCTTGATGTCATGTATTGCTCAAGTGGTGAGAATATTTTTTTCTTTATATTGAAGTGTAACCTATATCAAAGACTGAGGTCTTGAATCCTCATTAGTAAATATTTTAAGTCTACTTCACTTTCAGCAAGCAAGTTTGTATCATCTGCATATGACAAGTTGCTAATGAGTCTTCATCCAATCCTGATGCCACATTCTTCAGATAATCCAGTTTCTCAGATTATTTGCTAAACATATAAATTGAAAAAGCATGGTGAAGGAATACAACCATGGTGCACACCCTTCCTAATTTTAAACCATTCAGTGTCCACCTGTTCTATTCTAATGACTGCCTCTTAGTCTACATACTGGTTCCTTATGAGCACAAGTAAGTATTCATTCTTTGCAATGTTATTCATAGCTTGTTATGATCCAAGTCAAAAGCCTTTACATAATCAAAGCACAGGTAAACATCTTTGTAATATTTTCTGCTTTCAGGCAATATTCAATTGACATCAACAATGATATCATTCATTCCACATCCTCATTTGAATCCAGATTGAACCTCTGGGAGTTCCTTGTCAATGTATTGTTGCAGCCGTTTTTGAATTATCTTTGTCAAGATTTTACTTGCGTATGATATTAATGATATTGTTCAATGATTTCTACATTCCCTTGGGTCACCTCTGTTTGGAATGGGCACAAATATGTATTTCTTTTTATCAGTAGATAAGGTAGCTGTCTTAAAACTTTCTTGGCATAGATGAATAAGTGCCTACATTGTTGCATCAATTTGATGGAAGATTTCAATTTATTCCATCATCCCTAGAGCCTTGTTCTTTGCCAATGACTTCAGTGTACTTGGACTTCTTCCTTCAGTACCATTGTTTCTTGAAAATATGCTACCTTTTTAAATGGTCGAATATCAACCATTTCTTTTTTGTACAGTGGCTCCATGTATTCATTCCATCATTTCTTGATGCTTTCTGCAGTAGTTAATATTTTGCTCATAGAATCCTTCAGTATAGCAAGTCTAGGACTAAATTTTTCCTCAGTTTTTTAAGTTTAAGAAATACTGTGTTCTTCCATTTTGGTTTTCTTAACTCCAGGTTTTGCATATTTCATGATAGTATTTGACTTTGTCTTCTCAAGCTGCCCTTTGAAATGATCTGTTTAGCTCTTTTACCTCTTCATTTCTTCCATTTACTTTAGCATCTCTATGCCAGAAAGCAAGTTTCAGAGTCTCTTCAAACATCCATTTTGGTCTTTCCCGTCTTTATTTTCTTTCTAATGAACTTTCACTTTCTTCCTGTATGACGTTCTTGGTGTTATCCCACAACTCTTCTGGTCTTCAGTCTAGAAGACTAGACTACATTAGTGTGTAATGCAGTAAAGCTGTTCTTGATATTATTTCTAAATTTGGGTGGGGTATATTATAGTTCATATTTTTCCTCTCAAGGATATGTTTTATTTTATCTTTAACTTCAGTCCGAACTTGTATATGAGCAATTGATGATCTGTTCCATAGTCTGTCCCTTATTTGGGTTGATATATGGAGCTTTTCCATTGTCCCTTTCCACAGATGTAGTCAATTTGATTTCTTTGTATTCCATATGGTGAGATCCACGTGTATAGTCATCTTTTATGTTGTTTAAAAAGGGTATTTTCAATGAAGTCATTGGTCTTGCAAAATTGTAGCATGTGATTTCCAGCATAGTTTCTATCACTAAGGCCATATTTTCCAACTACTGATCCTTCCTCTTTTTTTCCAACTTTTGCATTTCAATCATCAGTAATTATCAATACATCTTGTTTGCATATTTGATTAATTTGCACTGAAGAATTTGGTAGACTTCTATTTCATCATCAGTGGCTTTAGTGGGTGGTGTGTAAATTTCCAAAATAGTGCTATTAATTGGTCTTCCTTGTAGGTAGATGAATATTATCCTATTACAGACTGCATTATACTTCAAGATAGATTATTAAATGTTCTTTTTGATGATGCATGTGATGCCATTCCTCTGTAATCTGTCATTCCCTGCATAGTAAACCAGATGATTGCCTAAACAAAATGGCCAGTATCAGTCCATTTCAGCTCACTAATGCCTATGATATCAATCTTTATACATTCCATTTATTTTTGACAACATCTAATTCTCTTAGATTCATAATTCATGCATTTCACGGTCCAGTTATTAATGGATGTTTGCAGCTGTTTCTCGTCATTCTGACTTGTGCCCCATCAACAAATGGAGGACCCAAAATCTTTACTCCATTTATGTCATCATGGTCAGCTTGACTTTGAGAAGGCAACTCTTCCCCAGTCATATTTTGAGTGCCTTCAAACCTAAGGGGCTCCTCTTCTGGCACTGTATTTGACACTATTCCTCTTTCAGTACTCAATATTTTGGTGCTGACAGTGTTTCACTGCTACTCATAAGGTTTTCACTGGTTAAATATTTGGAAGCTGTCTGCCTCTCCTTCTTAGTCTGTCTTAGTCTGGAAGCTCAGCTGAAACCTGTCTATCTGGGTTGACCCTGCCAGCATTCAAAGTACTTGTGGCATAGCTTCTTGTTTCACAGTAACAAGTAAGCCACCACAGTGTGACAAACTGACAGATGAGTGCGGTAGCTAGTTAATTAAGCAGTTGAAACTGGAACAAAGTACTGTAGCAAGAGTGTACTTGTTTTTAAGTGCCACTCTCAAGTCACCCAAGCCAAGCAAGCTAAATAAAACTTTCTTCTAGGTCCCCTAATTTCAATTTCATGATCTTGTAAGACTATTGTTATGTGGGCTAAGGGGTCAGACTGCAAAGTCATTTCAACTGCAAAGTCGGGGTTCACGCTCACCAGCTGTTCCTTGGAAACCCTATACAGGGTCGCTATGGGTCAGAATCGACTCAACAGCACTTAACAATGACAAAGTTAAAATTATAAAATGTAATTAAACATTGGTATGTCCTTTATCATGTTGCATTTTAAATTTGTATAACAAGCTATTGCTATTGTTGTATGGTGTCAATTCTGATTCATAGTGATCCTATGTTACAGAGAACTGTCTCATAGGAATTTCAAAGCTTTAATATTTATGGAAACAGATTGTTTGGTTTTTCTCCCATAGAACACATGGTGGCTTTATACCATGTATATTGTTTTTATGTGCTATCGAGTTGGTTCAGAATCAAAGTGGCATATATAAATATATATATATATATATATATATGGTTTTCTGAGGAGCAGTTGTGGGTTTGAACTGTTGATCTTTTGGTTAGCAGCCCAGTGCTTATCCTAAGTGCTGCATCAGAACCCCTTATAGGCAGTATCATTTCCTCCTGCACACTCTACAATCATTGCCAGTAGCAGCAATAATCATAAACTGATTATTGAATGAGTGTTAAGACATTCTGGGAGTGCTATAGGATAAACACTGCAATGCTAACTGCAAACTCAGCAGTTCAAACTCAGCAGTTACTCTGTAGGAGAAAGATGAGGCCATATATTCCCATAAAAATGTACAGCCTTAGAAACCCTAAACAGGGTCTCTATGTGTCAGAATCAACTTGAAAGTTATGGGTTTGTTTGTTTTTTGGTTTTTACACTGGACTTCTTGTGTGGCACTGTGGGATCAGCAATGGACTATGAACCATAAGGTTGGCAGTTCAAACGCACCAGCTGCTCCTTGGAAACCCTATACAGGGTTGCCCAGAGTCGGAACCAACTCAATGGCACTTAACAACAATAACAGTATAAGATATTGTTATATGAACCAAATGTCCATGATTTCCTCGGTTATGGAGTCTTGGTGTGGCACTGGACCAAAAGGTTGGTTTGAACTGCAAACTTCAAGCCCACCAACCACTCCTCAGAAACCCTATACAGGGTCTCTATGAGTCAGAACTGACTTGACAGCACTTAACAACAACACAGAGAAATAAGTCTCACTGTATTACAAGATGAAACAAATGTGTTTTCTATAAACATGGGAAGCATAATCCAATAGCAGATTCTAACAATTATTATAGACTCTTAAAAGTGAAGACCACATTTGCCTCCAAATTCTTACAAAGGCATGTTGTTGTTGTTATGTGCCATGGATTTGGTTCTGACTCATAGCAACCCTGTACAGGGTTTCCAAGGCTGTAAATCTTTATGGGCGCAGAAAGCCTCATCTTTCTTCCGTGTAACAGCTGGTAGTTTCGAACTGCTGACCCTGAGGTTAGCAGCCCAATTTGTAACCACTACGCTACCAGAGCTCCTACTTCCTAATAATTCTGGAGTTATTATGTAGCTTAAGTTACTAGTTTTCAAGTCACTTTTCCAGCTTTAAAAAAAAAAAAAAAAAGGGAGTATTCCATTGTTTCTAGGTTTCTATCACCCTTCCAATTCTCCAAGAATTCTCAAAAATCACAGTAAATTTGGAATTTTAATTTCAAGGTCTTCTGAATTTAGTCACTTTTAAACATATGTACAAAATTGCTGTGTTTCCATTCTAATATCAGAAGGAAAATTAAGATCCTAGGCACCCAAACCAATATTTCAAAAATTCCCCCCTTATCGCTATGAATGATAGAATATATAAATAAATATCTCCAACAGAAAACCCCTTTGTAATCTAGGGGGCAACTGTAACAGCATTTGAATTTGAATTTGCCATACAAATTCAGGAAGACTAGAATTACAGATAAAGAACATGATTTCTTATTAAATTGTGGTTGTTGTTGTTGTTAAGTGTTGCCAAGCCAGTTCCAATTCACAGCAACCCTGTTTATGGTTGCTGGGGACTGGTGGGTTTTAAATGCTGAGCTTGCAATTCACAGGCCAATGCTTATCCAACAGCGCCATACCAGAACACCTTCTTAATTAGTGCTCCTAATTAGATATTCAGAATCTATATGTTGGAGGTCTAACACATTTTAAATCCACATGCAACCCACAGACCCTATAATACATACATTAACAAATGTTGACTTTGGATCTTAGATTCAATAAAATTTAAGACAAACTATATGCTGAGAATGTTATTTTATTTTTTCAAAACTCTCATGAAAATAAAATACTATGTAAGGATTCTTAGAAAAATATTTCTACTATATTAAATTCACCAGTGCTGATGCTGTTAAATGTTGGCAAGTTGGTTTCAACTCATAGTGACCCTGTGTGGGGTTTCCAAGGAGCAACGGGTGGGTTTGATCTGCCAACTTTGTAGTTAGCAACCCAATGCTTATCTTTCTTACAGCAACACATTAGAATCATGTCATTTAATCATTTTATCCAATCTCTAGCTGAAAAAAGTCATATATTAGTCGTATTTTCACATGTTCCCCTAAAAAGTAGAAATGATGTCTCCCCCTGGCCTCCCAAGTATTTTTCTGGTGTGCTCCAGGTTCTCTAAGGATAGCTTTATTTTTTTAATCTTTGGTTTTATGGTAATGTCTTCAGGTTTAATCTATAGATTTCACATTACAGAACCTGATAAAATGAAATTCATAACCTGCTCGGTGTTTAAGATGTAAAAATTTATTCATAACATCAAACCTTTCAGAGAGTTTTCACTGTGAGGTGAGACGACTTTTTAGTCTGAACTTAATGTCAAAGGAGCACAGTGCTCACTTTAAGGAACTACTCACTGTCTGAGCGGTCTTTTCAGAAACACAGGGGAAGGCAGGGGCAATGGAGAAAGTCAAGTTGGCCAAGTGAACAACAGAGGTGTCAGAACTATTAAGATTATTAAAGGGAAGAGGGTTGGCAAGCCTGAAGAAACAGAAAGTGACTTTATTGTGAGGTGAATGGGTTCAATTTTATTGAGTGTTTTGAGGTGGGGATGGGTGGGTGGGCATGGAGGCTTGGAATGAGAAAAATACACTCAAATAAAGACAGATTATTTAATAGGAAAGATAAAATGCCAGGCTTCTGTCAAGAAATTCTAGACTAAGAAGGAAATAAATGTAGTAGGAGAATACAACCAGGCTTAAGTTAAGGTTGTTGTTGCTGTTAAGTGCTTTGGAGTCAGTTCCGACTCATTGCGACCTTTATGGTGCTTCTGAGACTTTTTAAAATCTTTGTGGGAACAGAAATTCTCATTGTTCTAACACAGGGCAGCTGGCAGTCTAGAACCCCAGATGTTGTGGTTGACAAGCCAGTGCTTATCGTGTGGTGCCACCATTCTTCCTAGTTAAGGTTCATTTGATTTCTTGACTACTGCTTCCATGAGTGTTGATAGTTGATCCAAGACGAATGAAATCCTTGACAACTTCAATCTTTTCTTCGTTGATTAGAATGTTTATTGGTCCAGTGGTGAGGAATTTTATATTCTTTACATTGAGATGTAATCCATACCAAAGGTTGTGCTCTTTGATCTTCATCAGTAAATATTTTAAGTTCTCTTCACTTTCAGCAAGCAAGGTTGTATCATCTGCATATCGCAGGTTGTTAATGAGTCTTCCTCCAATCCTGATGCCATGTTTTTCTTCATATAACCCAGCTTCTCGGTTTATTTGCTCAGCATACAGGTTGAATAAGTATGGTGAAAGAATACAACCTTGTTGCACACCTTTCTTAATTTTAACCCATTCAGTGTTCCCATGTTCTGTTCGAACAACTGCCTCTTGGTCCAGGTACAGATCCCTCATGAGCACGATTAAGTGTTCCAGAATACTCATACTTCACAACGTTGTCCGTAGTTTGTCATGATCCAAACAATTGAAAGCCTTTGCATAACCCATAAAGCACAGGTGTACATCTTTCTGGTTTGGAACATGGTGGGAACAGAACATGGGAAGACTGAATGGTTTAAAATATCAGCTTGTGGAATTGGTGGTGGTGGTTATGTGCCGTGGAGTCTGTTCCGACTCATAGCAACCCTGTACAGGGTTTCCGAGGCTGTAAATCTTTGCAGGAGCAGAAAGCCTCATCTTTTTCCCGTGGAACAGCTGGTAGTTTTGAACTGCTAACCTTGCAGTTCTCAGCCTGATTCGTAACCACTAAGCTACCAGAGCTCCTTGCTTGTGGATTAGGCAGTCTAAATTCAAATCCTCCCTTACAGCCTATAAAACCTTGGCCAACTCTTTAACCTCTTTCAGCCCATTTGCTTATCTGTGAGATGGGGATATTATCACCAGTTCCTTGATAGGGTTATTACAGGAAATGTGAGTCAATATAGGTAAATTGTTTAGCACGATGCCTAGTGGCTAATAATGTTCAAAAGCATTGCTTAAACAAGAATGCTGTTTTTAGAAAGTCTTTATTAGAAATCCAATATCTTAATAAGTCTTCTCAAAGATCACAGTTACTTTCAGGGAAACATTTTGCATGCAAAAATTTAGGAATTCTTAAGGATTTTTAATCCCAGAATCACCCTACTCCAGTTGTTCAGATTACTCCCTCCTTCTGTAAGATATAAACCAGCCAGAACAAACAAGCAAGTCTGTGGAAGGATAACAGATGGGAGGGATTATATGAGTGACTCTCTCTTTCTTTCACATTGGCAATAAAGACAGTCAAAGTCCTCACTGCACTGCAGAATACTAGTGTGACTTGTTTGCAATTAACCAAAGAACGGGAGACACCTTTGACAATTCTGGACGGAAAACTAACACATCTCACCTGGTCTTGCAATATAGAAGCAGTGTTGTAGCAAGTTTCCATCTGTTATGTGTACCTTCATTTGAAGTTTTCTCCATTCAGTAATGTGCTGTTGCATCAATTATTTTCCTTAATTGTGCAGGAGAAAAGTATCAGAAAAGTCACATTCATCGACAGCATACAATAAATTCCTCCGAAGCACTTGAATACAACTCATCATATGATAAAGAGCTTACCTGTACCTTTCAATGAGTTTATTGATCATGCTACAAAACAGTAAAACTTTTATTGTAGATTCTATAACTAATCCTCTGGCTTCTGCTACATTTGAAAGTAAAATAATCAATTGAAAGACTACAATTCTTCAAGCAGAAAAGAAACATGAAATGAAGCAAAGTAATAATTAATTGGAAGATTTCCACTCCCACAGACTACTGAATCAAAGAGCATTGCTATCACACAAATTTCCAGAGCCAGGAAGTAACAAGAGCCAACAGGGATTATTGACAGAAACCTATGAGATAAGGGAAGAGGGCTCTAATTAACACATTTGGAGGTGAGATGCTGTAATACTGGATTAGAGGCAGAATTTCCTGAGAACTAATGACTTAATGTGATAAGTATGGGCATTATATAGCTTCTGAGACCTAGAAGTTTTCATTCCAGAATGCTAAACCTGTTTCATAAGAAAAAAGGGGTAGAATTTACAAAGGATGTGAAAGTCCTCTAGTGACAATTGTTTTAGATTAGTCGTGGTATAGGTATGTTCTAGAAAGGAAAGAGAACATGCCAAACTCACTCTTGATTGGTAAGTACTGTAAAGACATAAATTGTTTCCTGCCTTTTAGTGTGTGTGTGTGTGTTTTTTAATTAATCGCATTTCAATTCCATTTTTAGAGTCTTTGACTCTTAAGTAGTGGCTTTTTAAGCCAATCGATTGTAGTTCATTCATAAAAGCAAGCAGGCAAGATGAAAGATATTCACTAAATATTTCAAGAGGCAGTACTTAAATTGAGATCCCAAATGCAATCTCTTCTAAAATGCACATTGAAAAAATGCCACTTAGAGTCTAGTTTGGCTTGAAAAATAGTTCATATGAAGGGTAAGGATATCGGCTTACCATTTTCTTGTTTCCCAATACTTTCTTAGGAAATAAAATAAATAAATGGCAAAGGCTCATTTTACATGTTCCAGAATTAGTCCTGCTTACCAGAAGAAGGCATAGCAATCAGTGCATCTGGAAAACAAGCCAGGAGCTAACATATCAGTTGTCCAAACATTTCTCTAGGAAGTAAGAACATAGGCATAGGAAAAGTCGTGCCCAGGTAATTTAGCTTCTATTGGCTTGGATGTTTAGATTGTCTTCCACTGGGGGAGAATGGTCATACACGTGGGAAATGGAGTTAATATACTAAAGCCAATACAAACACTGATGTTTTGTCTTCTAACAGCATATGAATGTGCAATCATTAAGTTATAGGAGAAAAGGGGCTAATTTTAGATTTGTTCCTAGCCCTCTCCATGTGAATGGTGCCGCTGTGAGCCCAGCAATGAAGTTCACTGTGTTGTAGCAGACTGCGCAGTTCCTGAGTGTGTCAACCCAGTCTATGAACCAGAACAATGTTGTCCTGTCTGCAAAAATGGTAAGACCATACTGCATTAGCTTTCAAAGAGGGGTTAGTGCAAAATACAAATATATCACTATTCAATGCAAGAACCCTCTAAGATCTGCCTGTGACTTTTGAATATGGGCATGGTCAATATCTATTTTCCTCACACCCTAAAGAGAAAATAAACCAGCAATGAGTGAATCATACATCTTTCCATTTGGGGATTTAAAGTACCTATAAACTGACTTTGTTGTGATCCCTATTACTGTTGATTTCTAAGGAAGATATTGGAAAGAATATAGTATCACCCCTCTCATCTAGGTAATGAAGCAGTGCATAACCTCAGGATAGAGTGTAGTGCATAGCCCGGAGAAAGAGTAGATTGAATGCCAGGTGTTTTATTTTGGGAATAGATAAAACTTGAGGTTTATAATTAAGTCCTTAAAGAAATGCAAGGCTCAATTATTAATGCCCTTAAATTGATGAAGAAATATTAAAAAGTTAAAGGCTTTTATTCTAGGTTTTCATTGCCTAGTAGAACAGTAATTGCTGTAGGGAGGAATTTGTTTTTTGAGGTGATGGGTTCCTTTGTGGAGCCTTATGCAATGAAGAGTTTGAACTGACTTCAGCTCTTAATTATCCAATATCAACATCAAGTTTCATAAAGGCCAATGTAATGCATGAATCCAGAGCAATATCCCATCATAGCTGAGAGTACACACTACATACTGACCATAGTACCAGAAAAGAAAAAATAAGTAAGACTTCACTAGATAACACCACAAAAATTCACTCTTGCCATTGATATCTGCTTGAAATGGGTTTATTTCTTCTGTAAGCTGAGATGGCTCTCACACTGAGTCCCTAACAACTTTCTTGAATTCACAGTGCTCATCATTTCCTCCTATCAGACATTTTTGTTCTACATTTATCATTATCTTAGCTCACGTACTGTATTTTCCTTGGCAGAAAATTAATTAGTTTAAAAAAAGTATCAGGATAGTTACTTTAAGATAAATCAAAAACAATTCTGCTTTTTTTATAATAATTTTTTATGCCTTGCTGTAAGTCTCAAAAGACTTATAAAGAACTCTTAGGGTATTTTTCTAGGTATACTTTTTACTATTTTGTGTTATATAAATCCACTGAGATCAGTATTAAACTGTTCATCTGTCTTCTGTTTCTTCTTATCACCATATCTCCCCCTAATTTAACTGACTTTCTCTGTCAATGTGAGCATCTCTCTGATTAGAGATGGAAATAAATATTTTTCTGTAGCTTTAACCCATCTATCATATACAAATACACCAAATTTAAGTCTTTAAGTTTTTAAAAGAATTGGGAAGAAACTGTAAAAGATACAGGGAATAACAAAAAGATGGTCTAATGGTTGAAAAATAGAGCCTATGAGGACAGAGTGAAGGAGTTAGTATAATTTGTCCAGGAGAAGAGAAGGCTCAGGGGAGACCTAACTGTCATAAAGTATATGAATGGTTAGTCTAAAGTGGAAAAGAGCCTGCTATTTTTCATTTAGTCCAAGGATAGTAGGAGGAAAAAAGTCAGTAACCTAATCAATCTTTAAAAATAGAATTGACAAGACTTTGAATTTTTTCTAGAAGCAACTATCTAAAAGGGTCCTTGAGGATCCTTTTTTTTTTGCTTTGTCTTGATTTTAGGGTAAAAACAAATGTGTTTTCAGTTAAAAACACTTGTCTGGACACACTCAGCATGCTCAGAGAATTAGAGAATACTAGACTATATTTTTAGAATGTTGGTTTTATCCACACATATCCAAGCTACCTCAAATCAAAGCTTTTACTATATCAAGAGTTAATGTCTGAATTAAATGTTAAACCAGTCACTACAAACCAGACACACTCAACTTGAAGTCACCCAAGATAATCTTGGAGTCCTGGTGTGGTACTGTAGGGACGCACTGGACTGCTAACTGGTGGTTCAAACTCACCATTCACTCCTCAGAAACCCTATGCAGAGTTACTGAGCCAGCACTTACTGAGCAGCACTTAACAGCAAGATGATCTTATTTCTCTATTTCACATACTGAAGAAGAACCACGTCTTCAAATGAAACCTTCTTTGTACAAATATGTCTAACAAGTGGATTTTAATTGTTAATTAGTAATTGATCAGTATCCCTGATGAATAGAGGTTAAGTGCATAAGGTACATTACTTAACTTTTTTAGTTTTTTAATCTATGAGGTATTACATAAAGACTCTTATGGTCCCTCTTACTACATCAAAAAAAAGTTTTGTTTTGTTTTTTTCTTTTTGAATAAGTAAAATTAACCTGAATTAGAGTCGGTGATGAAATCAACTCTGATTTTGATATAACATTATGAGATGTTACATTATGTTATGTAAATACCTCTTTGTGCTCCCAAAGTAAAGAATAATCTTCTCAAAGAGGAGCACGTCAAAAACTACCAGACCATCATCAGTTACATGTCTTGCTTGCTATCATTCTAAGCTTAACTAGGACACCAGAGATAAATGTAGAAGTAGGGGGGAAATATTTGTCAATTATGAACATGTAATTAAAATTTCCAACTTATGAGTCACTCTTGTTTTATATAAGATTAATTTGTCCATTATAGTATAAACTGTATTATTTAAAGTATGTTGTATGTTGGATTTCTATTCTATATATTCTACACTTTCTTAAAATATTATAGTTTATTCGAGTGGACAAATAATTTCATATTGCATAAATTATGAGGATCTTGGCTGGCATATCATTTCCTTCTATAAACCAAGGTTGATTTATTATTATTATTATTATTATTTTTGCCTTCTTGAATTAAAACTTTCTAAGAACAATAAGCCTTGAAGATACAAAATGAAAAAAATAACACTATCAATTCTGTCAAGACTCACCCTAATACTTATTATTCAGCTCATATCAAAATCCTTGTTCTGAAATTATTTAAGAACAAACAAAACAAGAAAGCAAAAGAAATACAAACAGGCATAATTTTCCAAGAAAGCAGTAGTTAACTAATGAAAATACAATGATCTTTAGAGACAAGTATTTTTAAAAAATAAACAAACTTGATAGAACCATGGCAGTTTCTGTTATCCTTAAAAATATAATTTATAAGAATAAATTCTAAAATGTTGTTGTTAGATGCCATCTAGTCAGTACTGACTCATAGTGACACTATGCACAACAGAACAAAACACTGTCTGGTCCTGGGTCAACCTCACAATTGTTGCCACACTTGAGTCCATTGATGCTGCCACTTTGCCAATCCATCTCGCTGGGGGTCTTCCTTTTTTGCTCTGACCTTACCAAACATGATATCATTCTCCAGTGACTGGTCCCTCCTGACAATATGTCCGAAGTATGAGAGACGAAGTTTGGCCATCCTGGCCTCCAAGGAGCACTCTGGCTGCACTTCTTCCAACACAGATCTGTTTGTTCTTTTGGCAGCCTGTGGTACTTCCAATATTCTCCTCCAACACCCGAACTCAAATGCATCAATTCTTCTGTGGCCTTCCTTATTAACAGTCAACTTTCATATGTACATGAGGTTATTGAAAATAGGATGGCTTGGGTCAGGTGTACCTTAGTCTTCAAACTGACGTCTTTGTTCTTCAAAACTTTAAAAAGATCTTGTGCAGCAGATTTGCCTAATGCAATACATCGTTTGATTTCTTGTCTGTTAATTCTATGAGTGTTGGTGGTTAATCCAAGAAAAAAAAATATTTTGCTTCTAGAATTTTTCTCTAATTCTAAGGGAGAGAATGTTAAAATTTCTTGGTCTCAATGATTATCTCAAGCAAGATTTGCAAATGTTTCAGTAAGTATAGACACACCATAAAATGTACTCTATTCATATTTAAGTAAGTTTAGCACCTAGGAAGAGTGTCAATTCTGGACTGCAAAATCTGAACTGAAAGGTTGGCAGTTCAAGTTCACCAGGCAATCCTCGGAAACTCTATGCAGAGTCACTATGGTCAGAATCATCTAAATGGCACTTAACTAATGACAAAGAGTGTCAATTAGTCTGAATAAAACAGCAACATAAAATAAAGATATGAAAGGCTGGGAAAACATATACAAATCGTAAGGAGAAAGCGAAGGATAATTTTTTTGTGTGGAGGACTGGAGGAATTGACATAAGAATTTATGTTCTTTAAAAATATGATTCAATATTTACTAGTCACTCTGTACATCTGCAAGAGTTAGTAATCCATGCCTTTCAGAAAAAAAATATAGCACTTCCAGATCATTTTTCTTTCCCCAAGATGGTGTTATTTCAACTTATCTTTGAGCACCAGGCTTCTCCATGAGGATTAATGAGCACTCTTTAGAGTTTTGTTGTTGTTGTTTTTAGTTTTGCAATTTGTGAAAAAAAGTAAATTAGCAGATATTTGCTTACAGCAAAAAGGTATTCTAATTTGGAATGTTATTGTATTTCAAATATTTGGAAACTTATCATACATTTGACTGATGTGAACTAATAATATATATTAATAATTGAAGCATACATATTATAATACATACATATTCCATCATGCACTGAATAACATTAATTCAGGCAGTCTAGCCACATGCACATCTATTTTCTCAGATCTCTGTAATGTCTACTACATTAAAGATTTGATGTGCACACAATTTGCATCAAAACATCATTATTGTATTTCTGTGCTAAAGATGTCTTAGTTTATGTGCAATAGTTTTAATGCTTTTTATGCTTAGATACACTATATACTCATACTATATACTAAGACAAATATTTAACTAACTGACATTAGATATGAATTGCACCTGACTGTTTCAATTTACATACTAATTTGACTTAAAGATAAATTAGGAACGGAACTCTTTCATAATCCCAAACTGCCTGTATATAATATGGTGTTTGCACAATGTCCAAATCACATAACATTCTATTTCACAGAATGTATCCTGGGTGTTAAACAACACTGATGGAATTATATTATATATTTTTCAAAATCCAATGAATTGTTTTTGTTAAGTGCCATCGAGTCAGTTCTAATCCATAGTAACCCTGTATAGGGTTTCTGAAGAGCAGCTGGTGAGTTTAAACCACCAACCTTACAGTTAAAACCAATTTTGTAGTCCAGCACATTAACACACAGTGCCACACCAGAAATACCTATCATATATTTTTGAATGTTAATTAATAGTAATTTCAAATTCTTGCTCTGTATTCACACATGCTAATTTTTAGCTATCTACATATGGAAATATTTCTGTTAAAAGTCCATGTATATATCTTTTAATAACTTCTACCAATTTTCTGGAGCTCTGGTGTGGCGCTGAGGGTTAATGCACCAGATTGCAAAGCCATTTGAACTGCAAGGCCAGCAGTTCAAGCTCACCAGCAGCTCCCAGGAAACCTTATACAGGGTCACTATGGGTCAGAATCAACTCAACAGCACTTAACAACAACAACCTGGAATAAAAAATAAACAACAACAAATCTGGAATAAAAATAAAATAGTAGCTACTTATATAAATATTTAATCACTGTAGCATCAAATGTACAAATGACTAACTGTATTTTGTATATTTCATTAACTCATTAGTTTTATACTCCCTAGGACATAGAACAAACCTG
>NW_006408628.1:2641006-2641970 GCF_000296735.1 Chrysochloris asiatica
TGTTCATCATTTTGCCTGCTGTATGCACCATTCACAGTGGTGTTTGCAGGAAACGTAAATACTCATGTACTAATTTCCTCTTTCACACTCTTGTGCATCTGTGGAACAAATAACTCTATACATATACACATCTATATACATATATATGCATACACACGTACATAAACAATACATACATTTTCTACTCTTCTTCCCCAAATCATTCAGCATATGTTCATGTCTCTGTTCACGTACCTACCCTCAGAGTATTGCTGTTCCAAGGTTATACATATATCACTATTTACCTCTATCCCCTTTAACCCTTGTATACCCCCGTCTTCATCACACTTCTGCCAACCTCCCTCTTCTTGCATATTTCCCTTCCAATTCTTGTCTGTTGCCCTCCAATCACTCAAGTTAACACTTTTCTACCCTGGTGGTTATGTGCCGTGGAGTCGGTTCCTACTCTAGCAATAGGGTTTCCAAGGCTGTAAATCTTTACTGGAGTAGAAAGTCTCATCTTCCTCTCTTAGACCTGCTGGTAGTTTCTAACTGCTGACCTTGAGGTTAGCAGCCTGACTCGTAACCACTATGCTACAAGAGCCTATTCAAGAACAAGCTCTCTGAGAAATTTAAGGTAACCTTGAAGGCTGAAATAGCTATGAATAAGATGAATCCAGAACAACATTTGAGGTTGTTGTTGTTGTTGTTGTTAAGTACCATTGAGTTGGTTCTGACTCATAGCGACCTAGTATAGGCTTTCCAAAGAGCAGCTGGTAAACTTGAATCACTAACCTTGCAGTTCAAACCAAACTTGCAGTCCAGCACATTAACCCATAGTGCCACACAAGAACTCATCAAACCTTGTTGCTGTTTAGTGACGTTTAGTCAGTTCCAACCCATAGTGACCCTGTATAGTGACCCTGTATAGGGCTTCCAAGGAGTGACTGGTGAGCTTGAACCACTGGCCTTGAGGTTCAAACTG
>NW_006408628.1:2643780-2645614 GCF_000296735.1 Chrysochloris asiatica
TTTGTCTTCTTGAGCTGACCTTTGAAATTTTCTGTTCATCTCTTGGACCTCCTCCTTTCTTCCATTTGTTTTAGCATCTCTATGCTAGAGAGAACGTTTCAGAGTCTCTCCTGACCATCCATTTTGATCTTTTCCTTCTTTTTTGTCTTCTTAATGACTTTTTGCTTTCTTCCTGTATGATGTTCTTGATGTAATCACACAACTCTTCTGGTCTTGGATCTTTAGTGTCTGATTTATCAAATTCGTTCTTCAGATGATATCTAAATTCAGGTGGAATATATTCAAGGTCATATTTTGGCTCTCGTGGATTTATTTTCATTTAATTCAACTTCAGTCTGAATTTGCATATGAGCAATTGATGATCTGTTTCACAATCTGCCCCTGGCCCCTTGTTTTGGCTGATGACATGGAGCTTTTCCACTATCTCTTTGTAGAGATGTGGTCAATTTGATTTTTGTGTATTCCATCTGGTGAGGTTCATGTGTATAGTCAACTCTTATGCTATTTGAAAAAGGTATTTGAAATGAACAAAACATTGGTTTTGCAGAATTCTGACATGCAATCTCCAACATCATTTCTATCCCCAAGGCCATATTTTCCAATTACAGATTATTCTTTTTTGTTTCTAACCTTCACATTCCAATCACCAGTTACTATCAATATATCTTGATTGCATGAAATTGATTTAATCAATTTCAGATTGAAGAAGTTTGTAGAATTCCTCTATTTCATCCTCACTGGCATTAGTGGTTGCTATGTAAATTTGAATAATAGTGGTATTAACTGGTCTTCCCTGTAGGCTCATGGATATTTTCCTATCACAGACAGCACCATACCTTATGAAAGATCTTGATATATTCCTTTTGACAATAAATGCAATTACATTTCTCTTCAATTTGTCATTCCCACCATAGTAAACCAATGTGATTGTCAGATTCAAAGTGGCCATTACTAGTTTGTTTCAGCTCACTAATGCCTAGGATAGTGTTGTTTTTGTGTTCCATTTCATTTTTTACTGTTTCCAATTTTCCTAGATTCATACTTTGTACATTCCATGTTCCAATTATCAATGGATGTTTACAGCTGTTTCTCTTCATATATGGCATAAATGTACTATCAAACATTGCTAAAAGTGCACAAATAGTGGAAGATAAACTTGATGAGTAGGGAGTTCTAAAAATGAGACACTTATGTACAACAAAAGATTTCACCAAAAGACTAAAAAGAAAACACAGACTGGAAAAAACTTTTTCTATCATAGTGGACAAGGGACTAACATCTAAACTTTATAGAAAACTTCAACACCTCAACAACAAAAAGGCAAAAAATCCAGTTATAAAAATGTGCCTAGGACATGAACAGACACTTCACCAGAAAAGAATCCAAGTGTTCAACAACTACATGAAGATATGCTTGCAATCTTTAACCATTGTTGCTGTTATTGTTGTGGTGGAGTGTCATCCAGTCATTTCCCTTGCATTTGTATAGGGCTTCCAGTGAGGGGAACCATCGTCTTTGCTGTTAACAGTCCAGTGCTTATTCTACAACACCACTGCAAATCAAAACAACAATGAGCTATCTACCCTCAGTATCAATAGCAAAGTTCAAAAAACAGAAAACAGCAAATGCTGGTGAGGATCTGGAGAGATCAGATCCTTCATAAATGGTTTGTGGGATTATAAAATAGCATAAACACTATGGAAAACAGTATGGTGCTTCCTCAAAAAGTTGGAAATAGAGACACCATATAGTCCAGGAATCCCACGACTAGGTATATATCCTACAGAACTGAGAGGTGTGACACAAATTGATAAATGCACATTCATGTTCATCA
>NW_006408628.1:2647379-2658281 GCF_000296735.1 Chrysochloris asiatica
GTTAGGAAAGAAGGAGGCATGGAAACAGAAGAAATGGGATGAGTGATGTTAAATTGTGGGGATTCAATCCATTACATGAAACAAAATGCATATGAGTTGTAGGAAAACAGATTTGCTCTGTGAATCTTCACCCAATTCACAATAGTGGGGAGTTTTAAAAAATAATAATTTTAGACTAATTCCTTACCACAAAATCAAGAATAAACTTCAAATTCAATAAAGATTTAAATATAAACATTTTTTCCCAAAAAAGTACAAGAAGAAAACTGGTCTAAGATTAAAAAATTGCTTTATATCTTAGAATGATGAGATTTACACACAAACAAACACACACACACACATACAAACAAAAATATCTGTGTAGCAAAACACAAAAGGAAAACGCAGCAAATTGAAACTGGAAAAGAAATGAAATGTATCTCTCTAAATCTTATCAAATATTGCATTTTATATTTTACTTATAAAATATAATATCTATAATATCCCATAGGACTATCCTAATATACAAAAGTATCTTGGAAATTGATAAGGAAAAGCATTAATAAGGACTTTTAAAAATTAGCCAAGGACTTCAATAGGCATTCCATAGAAAATGAAACAAAGAGTTCTCAAATAGATTTTAAAAAATATATCCAAATGTGTTTATAAGAAAAGAAACATAAATGAAAATTTGAGTTGCGTTTTTTTTTTAACTTTGAAGACTGGCAAAAGTACTAATGTTTGACAAGCCACTTTGTTGGTAAAAGAACACCACCACAACCTTTGGGTTCAGCAATAAATAGCACTTGTATTTATACATGTATAAATGAAAAAATGGGCAATGCTACTAATTTTCTACATTGCTTTTTAGAATTTCTCACTGATCAAAAATTTTGAGGAAACAACTGTAGATTAAATTTCCTTTTAATGTGTTATCCCATGATAGTGAAGAAGGAAAAAAAGCAGATTTCTTCCTTTATCTACTCAGTGAAATATTCTTATTGGATTATAATTGATTGCTACTTGTGTTTGGATTTTTGCATCTTAAATGATTACTTTTTCAATGTTAATTTCATGTTTTCAAAATTATGAAAGTGATAGAAATCTATTTCACAATCACCAGATATTAGATTACCTTTTAAAGGAGATGAATAACATTAAAATGTTTGGTGTATAGATTAATCACAAACCTGGCTAAGAATGATTTAACAAAATACATAAGCAGAATTACCAGGTTTCTGAATTTGAAACTTCAGATTTGTTAGGTTGCTATTTCTCTAATGTATAAATTAAATGGAAATCCTATCAAATTCTCTATGTAATAAAATTTTATTTTGTAAATTTAAAAGATGTATGCACTATTTCCTGTAGGAAGTATAAATTCCTAAAAAAGAATGCATTACGAGGAGGTGTTGTTGGGGAGTTCACCTTACCAGAGATAATTAAAATAAGGTATGTTCATGTTAGAACCATTGTGTCTCATTGATTCCTAAAATACCTTCTTGTCCTGTGCCATCCTCACAACTGTTGCCATATACGAGCCCATTGTTACAGTCACTGTGTCATTCCATCTATTTGAAGGCCTTGCTGTTTTTTGCTGACCCTCTACTTTACCAAACATGATATTTTTCATCAGGGACTGTTCTATCCTGGCAACCTGTCTAAAGCATGTGAGACCAAGTCTCTCCATTCTCATTTCTAAGAAGCATTCTGGCTGTACTTGTTACAAAATAGGTTTTTTCATTCTTTTGGCAGTCCATTGTATATTTAGTATTCTTCATCAACTCCTCTAATGCAAAGACATTAATCCTTCTCAGGTTTTCTTTCTTCATGATCCAACTTTTGCATGCATATGAGGTAATTGAAAATACCATGGCTTGAGTCAGGTGCACCTTGTGCTTTAAACTGTCACCTTTGCCTTTTAACACTTTATAGATCTTTCATAGCAGATTTACCCAGTGCAAGAGAAATAAACAAAGAGATCGATAGGAATGAATACAAAATCAAAAGTGACATTGCATTTCTCTCATGCCAATTTTATAAAAGTAAATTTCAATTAGAAGGAACCCTGGTAGCGTAGTGGGCTACAAGTTCGTCTGCAAACTGAAAGTCAGCAGTTTGAATCCATCAGCTGCTCTACCTGAGAAAGATGAGATTTTCTGCTCTTGTAAAGATGTATAGACTTGGAAACCCTGTTCAGAATTGTTGTGAGTCAGAACAAACTTGGCAGTGCATAGCAGCAACAGCAGCAGTAGCAGCAAAATTCTAAATTAAAAACAAAACAAACCATAAAACTAGTATCGAATTTTGGAAATGTGAACTGCAAATGGCATTTCATGTACTACTGGTAAGTGTGAAAAATCATACATCCTCTCTGAAAGACAATTAAAATGTATGTTGTTTTTTGTTTTTTTAAGGTTTTTATTGTGGAATTAGTGAAAGTTTACAGGGCAGATCATCAGTTTTACATTCAACAAATCATACACCTTGTTTCATCGCAATACTTACCATCAGTTAACAATATTTCTCTTTATTCACTTTAACTTTAAACAAAACAAAACAAAACAAAAAACAACACTCAGGTATATATAATAATTTACACCTCCAAAGGGCACATTCTGCAAATCTGCCTCCTGGCTACCAACTCTTAGCTATTAGTCCCTCTCTTCCCATGAATCTAGAGTCCTTCGCCACTCCCACTCTCCATGACCGCATCTCTGCCTCCATCTCTGGCATCACTGCATCTCTGGATAAGGTCCCATATTCTGCTTGTGCTCTTATTCCTTGATGGTCCTAGGGTCCTCTGTTTCTGGACTGTAAGATTAACCATTCCCCTGTTTTTGTTACAAAACTTCAACCTTTACAATTGTGACAGTCGCAATTAGTCATGCTAACAATTATTCACTATTGAATCATACGAATCTTATCCCCATCTCTTCACCAGACCCATATAGAAAAGATGAAAACTATTCAGTGGGGACTCTTTCTTCCCCCGCCCCCATACTCTTAAACTAGATTCTCCCTCGAAACTTTGTAAGACAGTCACTTCGTGCCTTTATCGCCCCCTCATTTTAGGTAGTCAATGTCTAAGTTGCCCGTCCCTATCTAACCTATGCAGAGAGAGGATAGCATTGATATTTGATGTGAAGACACCCTGTCTGTTGGTATTTGGAGTTGCCACATCCATGAGTATAGGTCAAGTTAATCAATTTGTAACAATTTACCCTTGTTTCCTTTATTAAATTTTTTTTTTTTTTTTTTTTGTAATCTTCCTCTAGTCGAGTTCTGATTATCAAGCCAGGTAGATGTGATCAGGAGATGGGCTTCTGTTTTTACTCTTCTTCCTGAGAAATTTCAAGATGCCACTGTTGGTCATTGTGACGTAACTCAGGATTTAATTTTCAGCTTATTTCCTTTTTAGTCTGCCTGTCCCACTCCACAGCCCAATGTTCAGGACTTTTTCCTAGTGATAAACAGTTTGGGGCCAGCTGTGGCTATTTTGCACTGCCATTTGGTTTTAAGTGGAAACTTCACCTTAAAATTTTGAGATCTCTGTGTAGGTGTAGTAGAACCCTCTGGGGGTGGGGTGTCAACTTACTCAGGCACCCCCTCTAGTCACCAGAATGGAGGTGTGCAGACATCAAGAAACCAATGAACAGACATAAAAAATAAATAACATCCACATGTTTATCTCCGCACATCTGTCAGTTGTCCATGGCTGCTCTGAACCGTCTCCCACATGGTCTCACCCAAGATGGAGGTTCCGGGAGCAGCTGAGTGTCTTGAATTAGAAAGCAATGGATTTCTTGCTTCTGCTACAAATTCCCCTTGCTGTAAGCCTTCCAATCGTCTAAATATCCCTTTATATGTGGTTCAGAGTTCTGGTACCATCCCCTGAACCTGCTTGGTCAGGTGTTCTGTGTTGTTGTTGACGGAGCTCCTCACTTCACTTCTATCCAATCCACCATCTTGTTTGTTCTCCAAAAAACGTATGTAACTTTGATTCAGCAATGCTACTTTAAGAAACTTATAAAAATGAAATAAGCCTATAACTATACAAGATGTATTCATAGAAATGAATAGTACAGAATATTTACATCAAAACTTAGAAAATTCTGGAACCTAAATCTTCAACAATAAAGTGTTTTTAAAAACCATAGCATGACTAATCTGTTACAAGGAAAAAATACAAATAAGAGAAAATAAAAAAGGACATCCTCTTCCCTGCAAAATCATGGTCATAATATATTCTTAAATTAGTGGACCATAGGAAATGCATACAGAACAGAGGTGGGACAATTGTTAAGTACTTGACTGTTAACAGAAAGGTCCATAGTTTGAACCCACAAGCACCTGCATGGGAGAAAAGTCCCGAAAATCTGTTCTCATAAGGATTACAACCTAGGAACCCAATGGGGCAGCTCTACTGTGTCACATAGGGTCACTGTGAGTTGTATTTGACTAGGTGGAAGTAGACAACAGTAACAACAAGGCAATATATACAATGTGATCCTGTTTTGTTTAAAAGGAAAATACATTATATATAGAGAAAAGAAACTGGAAAGAAAGCTTTCAAAATGTTATTAATTGGTAACTCTGGATAGTAGGCTAATATATCATTTTAAAAATTTGTTTCCTTTGCTAACCCATGTTTTTAAAAAATCTACTACAACAAATTATTCATTATTCTTGTGACCCAAAGTTACTATTTAAAATTTAGAAAATATATCTTTCTTATCAACATCATGTAAAATATTTTCATCATTTTTTATAACTTTGTTGTTGTTAAGTGCCCTCCAGTTCGTTGCAACTCATAGAGATCCCGTATCGGGTTTCCGAGGAGCAGCTGATGGGTTTGATCAGAAATTAAATGATCAACAATATATCACTTACTAAAAATTACACTAGCATTCTTGTTGTAATCTATACTCTTTATCAATTATAAAACTAATAATTCTACTGCATGACCTTTTAAGCCCTTTTATTATGAGGTTCCTTTTAAAGCATTTGGAAGGCTTTATTGTCTATTCTATGCACTCAATAGGGCAATTACTAAAATATTCACATAAATACAACCATTTACATTTTCATGAAACTATTTTGCAAAATCAGCCTTTGAAATTTGAGAATGGAATGCAAGTCTTTCACCCTAATTTAATAGCTTCTCCGTTGCTCTTAGGTAGACAATTAGTAATAAGCTAAACAGATATAATACAATCACACTGAATATAGAAATCTTTTTGGTAACTTCACATAAACAGTTCATGATGAAAGTATGGTTCTATGAAGGGCAATTCCAAAGTTTGCATTTCATTGACTCCTTAACTGAAGGTCAGAATTACCATGTTTGTGTAGAGTAGATTTCAAAACAGTGTAATTATAATTTGCTATTTTAATGAGCCACCAATAATAATTTCCTATTTGTTTTGTAAAGCTTCCAAAATATGAAAGGAAATATTTATATTTATGTTCCCTTAAACCAGAAGTATTCCTTCTCAATTCACCAGCAAATGAGATCTGAAACATATTTTACAATGTTGACACAATGAATCAATGAATGTTAATGTTACAAAAGCAAGCATTTGTGTGTGTGTGTGTGTGTGTGTGTGTGTTTTAACTTTTTATTGTAGTTTGGATGAAACTTTATTGAGCAAATTAGTCTTCCATTCAACAATTTATATGCATCTTGCGTGTGACACTGGACAAAACTGGGATCCCTTCAATGGACCAACACTCTTCCCACTTCCTCTCAGGTTCCCATTTTCCATCTGTCCTTCTTTCCTGATACTTCCTGCCTTCTGATGTTTGTTTTTGGGTAAATGCTGCCCTTTTGGTCTTGTATGGCTGATTGTACTGAGAAGTACTTTCCTCCCTGATCTGTCTGTTGTGTGGCTAAAACTAATCTCCAGGTTTGGGTTCAGTTTCAGGCTTGAGGAATGATTAAGGACAACAGTCTTGAGGAATCCACCAGCCACAGTCAGAATAATACGTTTTGTCTTTTTCATGATTTTGAATTTTGTTCTTCACTTTTTACCCTTCACTGCCTAGAACTGTTGTGATCCTAATAAGAGCTGGTGCTAATTGTAGCCAGGTACCACCTAGCTCTTCTGATCTCAGGAAAGTAGAGGCTGTGATTCAAATGGTCCCTTAGTCCTCTGGACTAATTGTTTCCTTGAATCTTTAATTATCTTCCTTTTTATTTGCTTTGCCCAGGGACAGGCCAATAGTTGCATCTTAGGTGGCTGCTCACAAACTTTTTAAGAACCCACTTGCTATCTCCCATAGTAGGCTGTAGAACATTGTCTTTGTGGAATTGTTTTTAGGTTCCATCAAGTTGGTTCTGACTCATAGCGACCCTATGCACAACACAACAAAACATTGTCTGGTCTTGTGCCATTCTCACAATTGTTACATTTGAGCTTGTTACTGAAGCCCATGTACTTGACTGCTAATTGGGTTGGGGGCCTTCCTCTTTTATGCTGATCCTCCACTTTACCAAGAATCATGTCCTCCAGGAACTAGTTCCTCATGGTAACATTTTCAAAGTATGAGAGACAAATTCTCACCATCCTGGTCGCTAAGGAGCATTCTAGCTGTACTCCTTCCAACACAGATTTGTTCATTCTTCTGGTAGTCTATGGTACTTTCAATATTTTTCTCCAACACCAAAGTTCAAATGCACTGACTCTTGTATGGTCTGTCCTATTCGTTTTCACATGCATATGAGTCTATTGAAAATACCACGGCTTGGGTCAGGCACACCTCAAATTGACATGTTTGCTCTTGAACACTTTAAGAGTCTTATGCAGCAGATTTGCCTCATGCAAAACGTCATTTGATTACTTGGCTGCTGCTTTCATGATTGTTGATTATGGATCCTAGCAAAATGAAGGCTTTGATAACTTCAAATGTTTCTCCATTTATCATGATGTTCTGTATTGGTCTCATTATTATGATATTTATTTTCTTTATATTGAGGTGCAGTCTGTACTGAAGGCTGTGATCTTTGCTTCCAGCTAGCAAGGTTGCATATCTGCATATTGCAGGTTTCTAATGAGTCTTCTTCCAATCCTGATGCCACGTTCTTCTTAATATAATCCAGTTTCTCAGATTATTTACTCAGCATACAGACTGAACAAGTATGTTGAAATGATACAACTATGGTGCACACTTTTCCTGATTTTACACCATTCCATATCTCCTTGATCTGTTCTAACAACTCACACTTAGTCTATGTACAGATTCCTTATAAGCACAATGAAGTGTTTTGAAATACCCTTTGTGGATAATTTTATGCCAGTAGAACTAGATGCCCCCAAGACTGTGATCCCAAGTTCCTAAGTTCCATACTGCATTCCCTCAAAGTGTTCAGTCATAGCTAAGGTGTTTTCAGAACTTTGCCCCCCTGTACACTGTACTATTATTAGGACAGAATATGCAGATGATACAACCTTGATTGATGAAAGCATTGTTGTTGTTGTTGTTATGTGCCGTGGAGTCGGAACCGACTCATAGCGACCCTGTACAGGGTTTCCGAGGGTGAAAGCATAGAGGACTTTAAAATACTTACTGATGAAAATCAAAGACCACAACCATTAGCATAGGTTCCACCTCAGTGTAAAGAAAGCAAAAATCCTCACCACTGGACCAATAAATACCATTCATATAAATAGAGAAAAGATTGAAGTTGTCAAAGACTTCATTTTTCTTGAATCAACCATCAACACCCATGGAAGCAACAGTTAAGAAATCAAATGATGTATTGCATTAGACACATCTGCTGCACAAGACCTCTTTAAAGTGTTGAAGAGCAAAGATGTCAATTTGAAGACTAAGGTGCACCTGACACAAGCCATAGTATTTTCAATAACTTCATATGCATGCAAAAGTTGGACAGGGAATAAGGAAGGCCTTAGAACTGATGCATTTGAGTTATGGTGTTGGAGGAGAATGTTAAAATTACCGTGCAATGACAAAAAACAAAAAAAGTAAATCTGTGTTGGAAGAAGTATAGCCAAAATGCTCCCTGAAAGCCAGGATGGCCAGACTTCGTCACTCATACTTCGGACATATTACCAGGAGGGACCAGTATCTGGAAAAGGATATCATGTTTGGTAAGATGGAGGGGCAAAGAAAAAGAGAAAAACCCACAATGAGATGGATGTTGTCAGAGGGGAAGAAAAAATTCAAACTCATCAGCCCAAGACCAATTCTTGAGGCAGGGGCCAGACAGGACTCTAGCATTTCCATTCTTTACCAGTTCTGACACCAGCTATCCTTTCTACTGCATTGTCTACTTCTCAGCTGGGTGTTACTTCACTGCAGTGTTCACACAAAGCTCATAGACGGTACGTACTCCCAGTTATGGGGATAACAAGGTACAGTTCAGGGTCAGAAAACGCGAAGGATTGGAGTGTTTGGTCAAAACAGCCTGTTCTTTGATGCTGTCCCATGGATCTGTGTCTTGCTTCAACAGATCCGGGGACTCCCCCACCTCCAGCCTCAGACTACCTCTAACAACTTTTTTTGACACAATCTCTTCTCTGGGATCATCTTCTTGACCATTCCCTGTTACCGGGACCAGCTAAACACCATTTTATTTATTTATTTGTTTACTTATTTTGTGTGTGTGTGTGTGGGGGGTGGTTAGCTCCAAATTTTCGACCAACCATGAGCTCTCAGATCCATCAGAATTATTCCTCTGAAGCATAGGCTGGCATCAACCGTCTAGTTAATCTGCATCTGTGGGCCTCTTACACCTACCTCTCTCTGGGCTTCTATTTCAATCGCGATGATGTGGCTTTGGAAGGTGTGGGACACTTCTTCCTTGAGTTGGTGAAGGAGAAGCGCGAGAGTGCTGAGCGTCTCTTGAAACTGCAAAACCAGTGTGGTGGTCGTGCACTCTTTCAGAACGTGCAGAAGCCGTCCCAAGAGGAGTGGGGAAGAACCCTGGATGCCATGGAAGCTGCCCTGGCCTTAGAGAAGAACCTGAACCAGTCTCTTCTGGATCTGCACTCTGTGGGTGCTACCCACACAGGCCCCCACCTCTGTGAGTTTCTGGAGAACCATTTCCTTGATGAGGAGGTGAAAATTTATCAAGAAGATGGGCAACTACTTGACCAATCTCCATAGGATGGTCAGTCCCCAGGTAGGGCTGGGTGAATATCTCTTTGAGAGGCTCACTCTCAAGCATGACTAGGAAGAGCCTGTGGGGCCCCATAATCCTTGAAGGGCCTTTCAACACTTCCCTGCTCTCCGCAGACTTCTGCCTGAACCTCGCTCTCCAGCCATAGAGGCAGCATAATTGACATCCTGAAGCCCCTCTTCTCCCAAGTCTGGACCAAATGAAAACAATAAAGCTTCCTTTAACAACAAAAAACAAAACAAAACAAAAATAAATAGCCTGTTCTTTGCTGTAGCCACAGGCAAGGCTTTCTCTGATGCTCTGACCTTAAGTATCTTGACCAGACCTTTGCTCCACTCAGGAAATGTTACAAAGCTTTTCTAGCACTGCCAATAAATACCCAAAGGACACTCCATTCCACTAAACCTTATCCCAAAGGTGCTTGGCTCCAGCTCCATGATTTAATAAAAATTACTATTGTTGCTGTTAGGTGCAGTCAAGTCATTACCAACTCATAGTGACCATATGCACAACAGAATAAAACACTTCTCAGTCCTGCACCAACATCACAATTGTTGCTACATTTGAGCTCATTGTTGTTGCCACTGTGCCAACCCAACTCATTTGGGGTGTTCCTCTTTTTCATTGATTCTCCACTTTACCAAGCAAGATACCCTTCTCCAGGGAATGATCCCTTTTAGTAATATATCCAAAGTGTGAGACACAAAGACAGGTCATCCTGGCTTCGAAGGATCATTCTAGCTGTACTTTTTCCAATACAAAAAAAAAAAAAAAATGTTTAAGCTTTTATTGTGAATTAAGTGATAGTTTATATAGGAGAACATTGGTTTTCACTCAACCAATCATATATTTTCCAATACAAATTTTCTGGTTCTTTTGGCAATTCATGGTACTTTTAATATTCTCCTCCAACTTAATGCATCAATTCTTGTATGGTCATTTTACTTATTGTCCAACTTCCACATGCATATGAGGCTATTGAAAATACCATGGCTTGGGTCAGGCACCCTGTAGTCCTCAAACTGACATCTTTGCTCTTGAACACTTGAAATGAATTTGTGTGCAGCATATTTGCCTAATATATATCATTTGATTTCCTGACTGCTGCTTCCATTGTTGCTGGTTGATCTAAGCAAAATGACATTTGATAACGTCAGTCTATTCTCCATTCATATGGATGTTGTTTAATGATCCCGTGGTGGAGAGTTTTGTTTGCTTAACATTGAGGTGCAACCCATACCAAAGGATTTGGTCTTTGATCTTCAACAATAAGCATTTTAAGTCGTTTTTGCTTTTGGAAAGCTAATTTGTAATATCTATTGCAGGTTTTAAATGAATCTTCCTTTAAACCACCTTCTCAGATTACGTGCTTAACACTGTTGTTAGGTGCCATCGAGTCGGTGCCGATTCATAGCAACCTTATGCCCAGCAGAACAAAACACTGCCCAATCCTGGACCAACCTCACTACTGTTGCCACACTTGAGTCTATCGATGCTGCCACCTGGCCAATCCATCGCATTGGGGATCTTCCTCTTTTGCTCTGACCCTCCACCTTACCAAACATGATATAATTCTCCACCAATTGGTCCCTCCTGACATGTCCAAAGCATGAGAGATGAAGTTTGGCAATCAAAGCCTCCAAGGAGCACTCTGGCTGCACTTCTTCTAAAACTGATCTATTGGTAATTTTGGCAGCCCATGGCACCCTCAATATTATCCTCCAACACCACAACTCAAAAGCATCAATCCTTCTATGGTCTTCCTTATTCACTGTCCA